>NC_143162.1:26454242-26757272 GCF_047325235.1 Durio zibethinus
AGTAGATCACAATGAGTAAACTGAATCAAACAGAATGCAAATTATTTCTCAAGAATTTCTTAACCCACAGCAAATGATTGAATGAGAAAGGAAGAAAATAAAGAAAAATAATTTTAGCTAAGGAACATTTAAATATATATGATTTAACATTTTTTACTTTTGATCCAAAACATAATAATTGTAAATCATAAGTCTTACCATTCGTACACCATGGTTATTTGAGTATGTATGCCTAATTACATAAGCAAAAATGGCATAATATCTTAGATTTTAAGATTTCTAAGTTTTTGTAGCAAAACCCTCTTCTCATCTTAATCAATAATAAACATCATCAAGATACCACAAAAATACACCTAGCATTATGACAATAACCTGCCCACCAACAGAAAGCTTGTAAGAGACTGCACAGAAAGCAAGCAAATATGAATGTAGGTTCCTACAAACTTGCCCACATGCAAGATAACACGCAGGAAAGACCAAGAGACATGTTTTACTCTCAGCATCAAAAAATTCAAATACAAATGCTATAGAAGAGAATATCTCAAATAAATTGTCCAAATCATTTTGTCATATGCTAGAAAATGCTTACTAAGAATGCGGAAGCAATTGCAAGTAAAAGGACATATTATGAGACTTAGGCAAACATAAACTCAAATTAAACAGAAACATTCATGCTTAGATAGAGTTGGCTTGATCATATCTTTTTAATTATCAAATAAATGGCAGATCAAATACACAAGGGCAATGATTAACACTACCACAAATAAAAAGAAGAAATAGTTAACCTGATCTTCTTCAAGCGCTCCAAGTCATCTCTCAACTTCATGTCAAGAGCATTAGACACAACTTGGGAATACTTTCCATCCTTGTAATCCTTCTGCCTATTCAGAAACCAGTCTGGAATTTTAAACTGCCTGGGGTTCGCAACAATGGTCATGAGATTGTCCAGCTCTTGTGCAGTCAATTCACCAGCCCTGATAACAAAAAGAAGTAAAAATCAAATAAGATCTCCACAGCAAATTACCAAAAACTGAATCCCATTGACAACATCCTCATGCCACAGACTGAGCTATATAAGTAATAGCAGCCTAGAAGACTATTTAAACTAAAGTAGATAGAATAAATCGACACTCATAATATTCTTCTTTTAATCATTTCAACATGAAAAAGCTAAAAGCATATCATATATCATTGCCTAAACTTTGTGCCATAAAAGCATCATTTCTTTGTCTAAAATTTTAAAAATAAAACAAACCTCTTGTTCATGTCGACATCAGCCTTCTTGCAAACAATGTTAGCGAAACGCCTTCCGATACCCTTGATGGAGGTCAAAGCAAACATAATCTTCTGCTTTCCATCAACGTTGGTGTTCAGCACACGCAAAATGTGCTGAAAATCTTCGTTGGCCACCAGAGACTACACACAAACACACACACACAAAACATTAAAATGAAGTTAAAAGAAACAATCTTTATAAAAAAAAAAACATAAACGAACAATTCAAATAATACAAAACCCATTTAACAAACGCTCATACCAACCCTCTAACATAAAAAAAACAATAAAAAATGAAGCAGATTTAGATCAAGAACTGTGAGTCATATCAAGAAAAATAAAGCATACAAAAAAGGCTGAGAAAGAGATGAACTAATGAAATGATGGGAACAGAGAATAAAGATTAGGAATTTGGAGGAGAAAGACGGAACCCTAATTACCATTTTTGTGAGGGATAAGGAGGTTAGGGGAAGAGCAGGGAAGAAGCTCCGGAGGAATGGTGAGCTGAAGCAAAGAACCACGGAGGCAACACTAGGGTTTTTAAAGTGCTTATATATAATGATCCCTAACTAGGGTTTTTAAGCGGTAGGTTGGGTTTTGGGCTTCTGGGTGAGTGGGTTTTGAGCTAAAAAACAAAAAAGAAATTTTTTGCGGTCCAATTACTGTTGGACAGACCAAAATTTAGAAGACCAAAATCAATTTCAACATAAAAACAAGAGAAATTTTTTAGACATAATTTTTTGCTATTTTCCTCCTTAAACTGGAAGTGGCCACCAAGTAGCCGAGGTGAACTATTTTTGTCAAAAAATTTTATTATTATTTATCGATTTTTATTATTTTAAATATATCTATAATTATTTAATGTCAAAATAATAAATAATAAAATAAATAAAAATATTATAAAAGTATTAAAATTAATATACATATAGTATCTCATATATTACAATTATAGTTTTTTGTTAATTTTTATACTATATTTTGATCATTGTATTTTTATTAATCATTTGATCAAATGTATAAATTTTAATTTATTAAAGTTTATAATTTTTTGTAAAAATATTTAAAATAAAATAACAAATAATTTAATTTCTTTGTCATGTCTTTTTACATTTATAATTATCATATTATATTTTTTATGTTATTTTATTATAATAATTTAATATCTAGTTAAGTTTTATGTAATTAATTTAATATGTAATTTAATAGGGTATTATAGTAATTTTTATAAAATGCCAAATATCAAATTTTCATGTAGTAATGGTAATATTATTTTAATAATTTAATATGTGGTTAATTTTATATTATGGTAAAATTTAATAAATAATTATGAGGTAATCATAAGAACATTTTCATAATTATGGTTAAAGAGGTATTATAAAAATTTTGGTCAATTATGGTAGAAAGTGTATTTTTGTAATTATGGTAGGAAGGGTATCATAATAATTTTAATCAATTATGGTAGAATATCATTTTCATAATTATGATAAGAGAGGTATGATAATAATTTTAACTAGTTATGATAGAAGAGATATTTTTATAATTATAATAAAATAGATATTATAATAATTTTGACAAATTATAACAAATAAGATATTTTCATAATTATGACAAGAGAAATATTATAATAATTTGGCCTTTTACGGAAGAAGGAGCTTTTGTTTTGCCATGTGTCACCCTCTAATCAATTGTATAGAATGGCATTAAAGAAATCTCCATGAAGATTACTTTAAATGTAACTAGAAATATTACTTGAGCTTCGCTGCAAGATAAAAAATATTATTTAATTATTTTTAATTTTTAAAAATATTTATACTTTTTTCATACTTTAATTGACATAATTAATTTTAATTTTCAAAAAAAATTTCTTTTGTTATGTTATTTGTTTTTATGCTTTTTAGGCATGCAACTACAACACCACATGTTAAAAATATCTTCTCTCTTTTGTTCTTTTAAATTTGGTAGGCCTAGTCATAGTATTACATAGTAATAAGTAATAGTAATAGTACCATCCCATCTCTCACATTCTTTTTCTACACACCCTATTCCCTACCTCTCATGTCTTTATTAATTGGTTTTTGAGAAAATTATTACAGATCAAAACTTGATATTTCAAAACTGCTTTTTAAATCTTTCAAAGCATCATCAAATTTTCACAAAAATATTTACCTTTCTTACTCATTTTTCCCTCTAAAAAAGAAAAAAAAATGTCTTTCCTTTTCTTCTTCTACTTCTTTTTCCTAGTTTTTTTTCATCTCACTCTCTACTCCGCTTACTTCCTTCTTACTTTTCCCCCATAATCCTTTCTTAAAATTACCAAATAATTCTAAAAGACCTTCAAAATTGATGCTTACCCTTTCTTGAAATGTTATCGTTTAACTCCAAGTTGAATCTCTTTTTTACTCTTCCTTCAACACAACCTCTTCATTTCATAATACCCTAAAAAAATCCCATTTATTCTTCATTCAATTCTTTTTCCACTTTGACCTTTCCTTACACTCTGCCATTCATGTGATCAGATATTACTATACAGAGTTCGTTTACCCATAGGTTCATTGTATATTTAAGTTATTAAGGAGTAAAAAAATTATTTTACAATCTTAAATTAGTCAACTTCTAATGATTAAGGGTTAAAAATGTTATAGACACCCTATTTGATCCGGATCCAAATCAATTGGGCCTAATCCGATCAAGCCCAAGCCCAATAATCATATTATTTTATTTTATTTTATTTTACTTTTATATTTTTGATGTTTTATCTGTATGTTTATCTTGTTTATTTATTTATTTATCCTTTTTTTTACTTTATTTGTTTTGATATGTGTATATATATATATATATTTATGATTGATTATTTTGTTTTATCATTATTTGTTATCTTTAGGGTTGATTATCTTTAGTTTTAATTCATCTTGTTATTTGTTAAAAAAAAAAGATAATTCTTGAATGATTGAAATTGATTGGGGAAAATATTGTTCTTGGAGATAAAGGCTAACATTTCTTCTGATGATGAGATTAAAATTTCAATTTGTGAAGAATTCACTATTTCTTAAAACACTGATTAAGTCAAAACATTGTCCATAAATAAACTGCAATTCACAATAATATAGGACATAAAAAAATCACAAAAAAAAAATCATTGAAAGCGATCGGCCAAAACCACCTACATCACCTATTAGTGAACAGAAATAGGCAATACAAAGGAACCACCGTCAGCCACCCATCAATAAAATCCCAGTAAAAAACCACCATCACCCTTAACCTTGCCAACATTGGTTTTTTAGCCAAAACCTAGACCCAATTACCATAAACATCACAACAGCCCTCTTTGTTGAGACAGGCAGTGCCTCAGCCCTTTATCAGTTCTCATCACTGAAGTCATGACCCTGCCACCAGCATTAAATCTTTATTCAAACTACCACCTGTAAGATGTATCACAATAACAAAAAATAAGTAGACATAGTTAGTAAAACAAGGGAAATAGATCTTTGGTTGTGAGGCTGTTAGGGATTTCTGGACATTAGAAGAAATAAGGCAAGGCACAAAAGTAAATAGGGAAAAACATCAGTGATAGAAATAGTGGTAAAAGTAACAGCAGTGATGAATGGCACCTGTGACGATTCATGGGGACCTAAAGTTTTTTAAGATAAAAAACGGTGCAAACATAGAGTAAAAGGAATTGAATATCATACTTAAAGATTGACTTGATTGGATAGATGAAAGATGCTAAAATAGTGGAGGAAAGCTGTACTTTTAGCTTCAGATCTGATGCATTTGAGGAGGATTTTCAAAAAACCAAGCCCATATTCGAGACAAGGAGGCCACGGTTAGCTTTCAGGAAAAATTTGGGCTTCAATAATAGTTGATCGAAGACAGTAGATGGTAAGGTATGGCGGTGCCTGCACCAAAATCTAAAAACCTTAAAGTTTTTAGTTGGGAATCCTAAAAGAGATAGAGAGTCTAGAGAGACTTTATAATGAGAGAAACAAATGAAAGAAATAACTGAGGATAACTAAAATGGGCATTTATACCTAAACAAAATGGCGTTGTTTCGAACCTTTCAAAAACCCTAGATCGATACGTCAACCCATCAACTGACCCGACCCCATCGCAATCCACTTATTAACCCCCAGACTTTTTCAACTTCTTAAGTAGAGCCACCAAACCAGCCGAGCCATCTAGTCTAGCTGACTTTTCTTCCTACATTTGAGATCTTCTAAAGCCACCAAGTCGAGCCGCAATTCTATTTTTTTGATAATTTTTTCTTTTTATTTATTTGTTTATTTATTTATGAGTTCTATTTATTTATTTTTCTTGTGATACACTTTGCTTGATTAGTTATACATATAGGAAAAATTATTAAGAGAAGTTTTTCTTTATTAAAATAATTATAAAAAAAATAAATCTTTAATAAAAATTGAAGAATAAATAATAATTATCCAATGATGAAATTTTTAAAAATTACAAATGGTTAATTCTAAGAAATTTCTAGGTGATAATTTTTTTTTCTAAATTTGACCCAACTAGAGGAAAAATTTAAATAAAGTTTTAATAATAATAATTAATATTTATTTTTTAATTTTTTTAAAATAATAAATTTCATAAGTAAATTTAATAAAATTTTGAGATTGAATTACTAATTATCTAATGATAAGATTTTTAAAAATTTCAAATGATAATTTTTCTAAAAAATCTTTAAGTGAGGAATTTCTCTAAATTTGACCCAAATAGTGTAATAATTTAGATGAAATTTCAATAAATGTAATTGTATTCTTTGTCAAATAAAAAATAAAAAAATAAAAAATAAAATTTTTAGTATGAAAATATATGATGATTATCCAAGGATGAAATCTCAAGAAAAATCACAAATGGCTGAACTTTTATGAGATTTCTAGGTGAAAGATTTTTTTCTAAATTCAACCCAAATGGTGGAAGAATTTAGAGGAGATTTCAAAAATAATTGTCATATTATTTTCTTTCTAAGGATTAAGAAACAAATGATGAATAATAAGAGTTTATGTTCTAAATTTAACCCAAATGGTGAAAAATTTAGAAATGAAACTTGTAAGATAATTTTAAATTAGGCCCAAATGATGAAAAATTTAGAAATAAAATTTGTAAAACAAAAAATAAATCCCAATGATAAAATTCTTAGTAATCGTAAATGAATGATTATCTAATACATTTCTAAGTGAGAAAATATTTCTAATTTTAGCCCAAATGGTGGAAGAATTAGATATATTTTCAATAAAATAAATTTAATAAAAAAGGTGTTTAAATTTTTTTACGATGGAGCCTCTTCAAGGAAATAAAAAGTGACTTTACTAGATTGATGGAGAATCTAAAAAGTTATTTTTAATATTTAAATTTTAAATTTAAAACCATTAGAACTATAAATCTTTAGGATAATTTAAAATAAAATGGTACATTCTTTGGATGGGCATGTGGGGGTGCTATAATCTTTCCTATATGTAACTGAACTCCCAAACTCTATTCTAATTAGTTGACTAGAACCTATTCTTTTAAGAACCTTTAATCAAGCTTAAGATATTTTGTCATAACGTATAGAGCTGTAGATCTACCGCTAAACATAGATTAGATGAGTCACCACATATCTTTTTTGGTTAGGTGTGATTGGCCACTTAAAGCAGATTTTGATCCATAAAACCAGAGTTTAGATTCGGGAGTATAGTTATGCATAGAAAAAGTTATAACACCTCCACAATGCCCATCCAAAGGATGATATCAGTTTGACTTCCAATTATCCAAGCCTTGATCATATTTGTGATTTACCAAATAATTTAATATTAAAAATTAGTCTTAAAATTGTCCCAATAGTATGGTAATAATTTAAGATAATTTTTTCACTTCAGGAGTATTCATAGAGACTAGTATCTCGCTCTGAAAAGATTCTATCATCAGATTTATTAATTTTTATTCAAGAAAAACTAGTATAGCCTCAAAATAGTTTGGTAGGGCTTATTTTGAAACAGATCTCCCAATAGTTTGATGAGATTTTATTATAAAAAGATTCGTAAAAATTTTGTGAATTTCATTAAGTCTTCCAATAGTTTGGTAGGACTTAATTTGAAGCAATCTTTCAATAATTTAAAGAATAAAAATTATTTTTTTTATTTTTTTTGAAAATTGATCTATGGAATTTTTCAATAGTTTAGTAGATTCCAAATTAAATCCATGAAAATTCTCCAATAGTTTAGTAGAATTCATGAATTTATTTTGTAGGGATTTTTATTTGAAAAAGATTTTTTTATTGAAATGATTTTTTTCTTTTTATAAATTTTTTTTGAAAACTTAAAAAGATTTTTTTTGTTATTATTTTGAAAACTTATTTGAAAAGATTTTTTTTTGTTTTTTTTTTACTTGTTTGAAAAGTTTTTTTTTATATAATTATTTTTTTAAACCAATTTATTTTCAGAAATAATTTTTACAAAATTTCTAAAAAATAAAACCATAAAAAAACTTAAAAAAATAAAATGAGCTAAAAAAATAAATAAAAAAATAAAAATAAAATAGAAAAAAAAACCTTGCGATCAGGTCAAGTCAGAGCTCGGGTTAACGCACGGGTCACTGAGTTAGAGTATGGATCTTAAGCTACTTGAAACGAAGTCGTCTTAGCGATGTATAAAAGCCAACCTTAGCGTTTTTGCTTCAGAATCCCCTCTATTCCCTTTCTCTCTAGACTGAGAAGCTTTGACTTATCTCTAGAATTTCTTAAAAAACCCATCGGTAAATTCAATCGAAAACTGAAAATCTCATCGGTTTCTGAGAACGTTATCAAAAAATTCAATCGAAAACTAAAAAAATAAAAATAAAAAAAAAAACCTTGCGATCGGATCAAGTCAGAGCGCGGGTCAACGTATGGGTTGCCGGGTTAGAGCACAGATCTTAGGCTACCTAAAACGAAGTCGTCTTAGCCATGTATAAAAGCCAACCTTGGCATTTTTGCTTCAGAATCCCCTCTGCTCCCTTTCTCTCTAGATCGAAAAGCTTTTACTTCTCTCTAGAATTCCTTAAAAAATCCACTGATAAATTCAATTGAAAACTGAAAATCTCATCGATTTTTGAGAACATTGTCAAAAAATTCAATTGAAAACTAAAAAACTCACCGAATTCTGAAAAACTGATCGAAATATGGTCAAAAAATTCAACCAGTCACCGAAAAAATCATCGAAAACTTTAAATATTCATAAAAAAATTCATATTTTCCAAAAAAAATCCAGATTCTTTAGAAAAATTCTAGATTTTCCCCAAATTTGCCCAAATTACTCTTCGAGTCCTCCAGAACCTTAATCTAATATCTAGAAACCTAAATCTAACCCAGAGATTTTCAGAATTCCCAAAATCAAAGTCCCAAAAACCTATACTACCAAAAAATTTTTCAGAACACCAATTCTCTCAAAAATCAGTCGTTTCCCCCCAAATTCATTCCCTTTCTCTCCGTTGTTCATTGTAATGCTCAGTTTAATTTATAAGTAACATTAGGAATTAGACATAATCCAATCCTAGGGTTCAAGCCTAGATTGGTTCTATCCGAACATGATTCTTGGCTAGATTTTAGTGAAGCTGAAAGCCTTTGATTCAGTTCCATTAACCAAAAGAATTCAATCCAAATTCATTTTCTTAAGCCACGACAGTTAAGAAAAAAAGAAGATAAAAACAAAATAATGATAATAATAATAATAATAATAATAATAATAATAATAATATAACAATAATACTATATAATATACTATGTTAATATAATATAATAATAAAAATAACCCTAAAAGTAATTCTATTGGCCCCGGACACATATGGTTTTTTACATATTCTAAAAGGGATAGATTCACCTAGGTGACTAATCATGCCTTAATTAAAAATTGTTGGTGACTCTTTAAGTTGTGTCTAGCGATAACTTTTTTAATTTGTCTATAATCATTGTGAACCCAACTTTTAGACATATAATTAAAAATTATGAAATCTTTTATGTGTTATTTTTTTCTTATTTATTTATTTTGATGTTTACTTAAATATATTTTTTTTTGCATATGTCCTAATCTCTTCTCTTTTTCTTTTTCTGCAAATTTTTTTTGTTTTTTTAGATTCTTTTATTTTTTTTCCTTTCTAATGAAGATAGTTGTCAAAACTCATTCGATGATTTTTTATATGTAGCATATAAATTCTATCCTTAAATGGATATAATACCTTTTATGAATTTTGATCATTAATAGAAAATGAATTACATGACACATATATTGTTGACACATGTTCTATTAGTTCAAGGTAATATAAATATGCTAAGGTTTATTAGATAAGGGTGGAATAAGTGAATGAAAAATGGATGAGATATTTTAAAGGAAAGGGAATTAAGTCCGATGGAAAAAGGGAAGAACATAAGGATAAGTTAGACAAGGGCACAATACCTTGGCTCTTGTAGTGGTATTGGCAAAGCTGGGAATGAAAAGAAAAAAAAAAAAGAAAAAAGTAAAGTGAGAAATAAAAAGGAAAATGATAGAGGATAAAAAAAAAAAGAAATATGAAATAGGGTATTTAAAGCGAGTGGATTGAAGAAGTGGAAAACTAAGAAAAAAGAAATGGGTTGGAAGTAAATTTCATACTTAAATTTGAAAAATCTCTTAAAATAATCTAGTATTTTCTATCAAATTTTGTTTATTTTTATTGGATTTTTCTTGGTTTTTTTATTTCAAATTTAAAACTAGATGTTATCATTTTTTTTATTAAGTCATAGCTTTTGTGGGTTATTTTCTTATTTTTTTCATATTTAGATCACTTTAAATGGTATTCTTTTTTATTAATATCATTTATTGTTATAATTTTTAATCTTTCTTGAGTGAGTTTTAGCTAAACAAACACTTTTGTTATGTATTTATGGCCATTAATTGCTAATAAGGTTTTTTGTGTTTCTAATTATTATTTAAAAAAACTATATAGCAATTTAACTAGATGAAGAAAAAGAAAAGAAAAGAAAATTAGGTTATTTATTTTTTAAAATTGTAATTTATAATTTTCCTTATAATTTTTATTAAAAAAATGAAAATTTCAAAATATCTAAGGGCTTTTGAATTTACTTTTTTATTTGATCTTACAGTTTAAGGGAGATGCCTCTTGATTACTTTTTTCTTTAATTTAATCTTTTATAAGGATATGTTTGTTATTTTATTAGAGTTTTTGCTTTCTTTGTTTTTCATTTTTCATTTAACTTATGTACTATTTTTGTTTTTTTTTTACCTATAGGTTGATATCTCATTTACCATATGGTTTTGCTGATTTTAAAAAAAATTAATCTTTATTTTATTTTTGTTTGTAGAATTTTACTTTACTTTTCTATTCGTTCACTATCAATATATTTAATACTGCTTATAATTTTATTTTTGCATGTGCAAAGGTGGCTTTGAAATATAATTTTTTTCAAGTATTTTACATCTTTTTTCAAGGATGACTTAGAGCTTTATCCATCAAGCTTATGTTAGCACTGGATTTTTTTAATTTTAAAGGTGTTGATCATGTAGTTGTAATTGTATTAATGTTTTTTGCAATTGTTTTTTCCTTTTGTTAAAAAGTAGAAAAGACATAATAGAGAACTTGACGAAATGAAAAAAATTCTTTCCGTATTAGGTTAAAGAAGCCTATAAAAATACATGATAAGCTTTCTTATGTGCCATGATTTTACTTTTAAATTCTAAAAGTTAAATGTTTATATATTCATTTCAGCCAATTAGCACATAATACGATCTATGTGACTTGTAAATTGGCTAATTGATTATGAAATTTTTATAGATAGCATGTATGATGCTTATTAGGTAATTTTAGATTCATTTATTAAATTTATTTGAGTTTATTTTCATTTTTTTTAGGTATTGTAGGCTATTAATTATATAAATTATTCTTAACATATTTTTTATGACAGTTTTGTTCTTTATATTTGATTCAGTTTGACTACTTTAGAATAACTTAAGTGCATTACTATATTATGCTTAGCGCTACTAAATTATGACCTTCATGAAGCAAAAAAAATACAAAAATTAGGGATAATTGGCTACTATTAGGATGCTAGCTCAAGTTTAGGGTTGAAATTAAAAGTTTCTCATTTGTTGTACCTCTAATTTATTGTCAGTGAAGCCATCTAATTGGTAATAGTGGAAAAAACTTACAACTTCATCCATTTGTAAAAGCAAGACATTTGACTATTGTAAACTAAATTTATGGGGTTAAGGGTGTGTCAGTCAACACAAGAGACTCTCGATTAACACAAGGTTGGATGTACATATTCTTTTTAGAGTTTTCAAGGTTAGTTAAGGTTTTTGGGAGGTTTTGGAAGTAGGATTCTAGCTTTTAAGAGGTAAAAGGATGTTTTTAAAGGTAGATGTTAGTCTTGAATTGATCTTTATTTTGAAATGATAAAATATTAAGCTAAATAAGCTTGATTATATTTTTGTAAATAGATTTATTTAGTATTTATTCTTAAGTTATATTATTTTTGTACTAAATACATAATTTGTTTACAAAATATGTTTTAATTTGTTAAAACTTGGAAAAATGTTTTTAGGTGTTTTTATTAAGTAAGAATTTGTTTTAGATCATAAACAAACTTTTTTCCATGGTTTAAAAACATTTGGTGCAAAAATAGAAAGAAAGGATCGATCTTTTAAGTTATAGGTTCGATTGATTTTTCATCTAGAAAGCTTCCAAGTTCAAATTTTAGCAAAACCAATCAATCCCCTATGGTACAAGATCGATTAGATCAAGTGTTTACAAAATAGGATCGATCCCCTCTTAGACATAATTGATTGGGTATTTATCTAAAAATCCACTAAGTTGAAAAACTAGCAAAACCAATCGATCCCTACAATATAGGATTGATTAAGGTATAGGATCAATCCCCTCAATCATAGGATCGATGGGTTTTACCAAAAATACTCTAAGCAGTTATTTTTTCAAATATTCAACAAGTATTTTCATCATCAATTTATTCCTAATGGCTACAAACTCAATTCTTTTATGAGTTAGGCATACCGACACATTAAGAAGCAGAAGGAAACAAGAGAGCAAGCACCATCAAACTTTACATTCATTCTCTTAAGAATTCAAGAGTTTTTAGAGCTTAAATTCCATATTTTTTGTATTTTTTGTATCCAAATCAGATTTGTCTTTCATTCAACATTTTTTGCACCTAAATTAGGCAAAACCTAAGCTTTTAGGAGGTTTTCTTAGTTTGCAGAATAATTAAAGCTATTTTGTAACCAAGAGGTGATGCATTCTTTTGAAGGTTTTGAGAGTTTTTATGAAACTCATTTTGTGAGATTAGAGGTTGCTATTTTAGCCTAAAAAGAATGGAAGTGGGAAGTTGTTATCTTAAGCCTAAAAAAAGATAAGGATTCTATATAAGATAAGAATTGTATATTGTAAGAGACTTATTCAATTAGTTAATTGAAGCTTACTTAAAAAAGGTAATAAAGAGGACGTATGTGCCTCTAGAGAAGTATCGAATCTCTATAAATTATTATATTTGATTTCTCTATTCTTACACTTTTTATTTTCATTATTGCTTCTATTTTCTTTAAGATCATCAATTGTTGTTGATTGCATCACATTTTCTTATTATTTTTAATTTTTCATTCAAATATCTTGAAGTTTATTATTGGAAAAGAATTTAGAGAAAATCCAATTCACCTCCATCTTGGATTGCCTATCTATTCTTGGGCTAACAATTGGTATCAAAGTTTGAACTATATTTTGTAAGTTTAACAACTTTAGAGGAAACTATCTTATGGTTCAACATATTTTCTAACATGGTGAGGAAGTGCTCATAGCTCCTAATATAAAAATATATAAGTTTTGTGAATGAAAAAAATGAGGATGAAGATATTAATCTTAGCACAACATTTTAGAGTATGGAATGTGATAATAAGAGGGCTTGGAACTCTTTTAAAAGATGCAAACTACATAAGGCATATACTTGATGATGCTAAAGCCAAATGCATTCTCTATGGAACTCTTAACTCCAACAACTTCAATTTGATCTCAAATTGTTCAACCTTAAATGAGATATGAGAGAAGTTGATTGAAATATATGTAAGATAATAATCCAACTATAATGTATCATGTCTTATCACCATTGAAGAGCCTGGGGTAACCTCTAACTCTTATGATTCAAACTCTTATATATTTGATGAATTGTAAGATGCTTTTAATGAGTTATATGTGAAATTTGAGTCAATCAGAATAAAATACAAGAAAATGATTTCAAAATTGAATATTGAAAATGATTTCTTAATAAATACAAAGAATATTTTGAAAAAAAAAAATAAAAAGTTGAAAAAAGATTTTAAAACCTCTCATAAGAAAAATGAAATTTTAGAAAAAAAAGTTTTGATTTGAAAAAACAATTTGATGAGTTAATAAATGAAAAACAAAGAGTTTTAAATAATTTCTCATATGTTAAAATGACCAAAAGCAATTATTGTAAATTTCATAATCATTGATCTATATCCACTTGTCTTATAAGAAGGAAAGTCTCATTTAAAATTAGGCAAGTCTAGGTTTCAAAAGGAATAAGAGACTTGGTCACAAACTTTGAATAACCCAAAATAATTTAGCTACCAAAAATCAAACAAGTAATGTCTCTTGTAGGTGTGCTAGAACAAGAAGCTACAAAATCTTTTATTGAAGATTGGATACTCTAAACACACATTGGAGAAGAGTATCCTTTACATTTTTATTTGAAGAGAATTTGAAATTAGTTGCCTATTCTTGATTGAATATTGATGTATGCTTTGTTGATATATCTCGATTATGTCAATTTGATTTGATTAGATATATGTTGTATAATCTTGATAAAGTGTGAGTTTAAAATTGAGTATGGATTTATTTTGCTCTTGAGTGCATGATTTTGATATAAATATTCCTCATGCTTATTGAAATTGTGTTTAATGCTTATTTCCTTGAAATATATTTTTAAGAGAATATTTGTTATGACTATGAATATATTGGATATGACAATAATAAGGAGAATTCAGGGGAATTCATGAATGCTCTTTAGAATAGGATTGCATGAATGATCTTAATATTTTGATATTATTGATGAAGTTTATTTTGCATATTCTTAAGACATGTTTGTTTTTAGAAGCGCTTAAGCATATATTTGTTTACGAATACTTGATATTGATGATAACATGCTTTGTGAAATTATTATTGGTGCTTGTTGTGATAAATTATGTGCTTAATTATTTTATATTTATGCACAAACTTAGGGGGAGCACTTAAAACTTAATAATTTTGAATTTTTGAGTTTTGCTTTGAAAATTTTTGCAAAAGTCAAGCTTTAAATGTGAAAATTTATTTTAGAAAGTCTTTAATTGTAAAATGACTTTGAATATTTTGTGTTCAATGATTTAAACTTGCTCAAACAAAGAAAACTTATTAACTTGCAATGCTTGTAATTTTTCATTATGTTAAATGCAAGTTATAAAGGATTTTTTAGTTCAAAAAATCAAATCTTGTTTTTGAGCATATATGGGTATAAAAACAATTTGGACAAATTTAAATTGTGATATAAACTTTTTAAAATGGTTTAAAAAGTTTAAAATACACTTTTAATATATTTGACCTTTAAAGTAGCATTTTTCAAGGAAATATGGATTTTAAGAGTTGACTTTTTGATTTCCTTGTTTCTAAGGCCAAATAACCTCTTAAACAACTTTATTTTGTCATTTGAAATTTGTTAGATTGGTTCAAGATGGTTAAAAATGAGCTTGACAAGTTATGAGATTTTTTCAAGGTATTTTATAAGAAAAATGAGCTTTAAAGTGTCACATATTTTATTTTGCATAAATAAATTTGATTGACTGAGTTTAGTATGATAAATATGATTTTATGGTCTTAATGCACTATGTATGGTATACATATTGATGTTTTTTTTGTGATTCTTGACAATGCTTAAATTATTTATCTCTTGGTTCTTAAAATAGTCTTGAAATATGGTTGAATTCTTTATCTTTAATTCAAGATTTAATTCCTCTCTTATGTTTGTGAATTAATGAACTTCTTATTCTTAAATGAAATATATTGATTCTTGGTTCATCTATAGTCTTGGTTAATATGTGCTTACATAATCTTTGATTTAACTTGACCTTAATGCTTGTATTTTGATTTTCTAAATGGCTTGTTGCTTCCATTTTGTGAAATGTAGCTTTGTGCTTAACTGATTTATTAAATTTTGTGAAATATTTTTGAAAAATGCTTACTTTTATGCTAAATTTATATATCTTTTTTTTTTATTTTAATTTGATGTGTGATGAACTACTTGTTTGTAAATGAAATATATTAATGGTTTATCTATTGTTCTTGTCAAATGTATGCTTTTGCTTTACTTGACTTGCTTGTAATATGACTTGAGTAAATGATTTTCTTATGATACTTATTTTTAGTTTAAGTTATTGTTGATTATGGCTTATGGCTTATGACTTGTATAAAATATCTATACTTTGGTGCTAAAATTTTTTTGAATATATTTTAATAATAAATGTCTTTTTTGAGCTTTTTACTTTTATATGGCCTAAAATTAGTTTTCACATATTCTTGTATACTTATGAATATTGAATATGTTTTATTTGTGTTCATTATTAATTTTTTGCATATTACATAAGAACATTAGCTTTAATGCCAACATTGCTTAATTTGATATTTAGTTTTCTACATGGTTTATAGCTCAAGTTGATTAATTATTACTTAAATATACCTCCTTTGCTATTGGCAAATTATGATTAGTGGACAAATGTTTTTGTTTCTTATAATAACTTAAAAAATGGAAATTCATTTTCTAACAATCAGTATAATCTTTATCAATTGATATTCTTGATGCTACCAATGAATTTTTTTGTTAAGAATTTTCCTACATCTATGCTAGAAGAACTTGAGATATACAAGAAAGAGTTAATAATCTTTTTGGGATTTCAAATATAGCAAGCAAAATATCTTCATCAATCAAGC
Organism: Durio zibethinus; assembly: GCF_047325235.1. NCBI lineage: Eukaryota > Viridiplantae > Streptophyta > Magnoliopsida > Malvales > Malvaceae > Durio > Durio zibethinus. Next base: position 26,470,524 of record NC_143162.1, read on the forward strand.
TAGTTTTGCTCAAATGAAGTGGATTGGAGAATTTAAAGCTTAATAACAAATCTTAATAAAGATGGGGGTAAATGTGTTGAATCTAAACTTTATAGGTCTATATTTGATTGATTATTTTATCTTATTATAAGTAGACCATACATAATGTTTAATTTATGCTTTGATATATGTTTGCTTTGATATGTGTTTAAGATACTTATTTGTTTTGAATGCCTATATCAATATATTTTTACTGATGTGCAAATATGTGATCTTATGCTTGAAATTATGAACACATCGTACAAATTTGTCACCAAGTCATTTATAGTGATTGTTTTAACATTGTCAAAAGCTTGGATTGATTAGTGCACCTTGATTAATATTCATACCTAGATTGCTTTGATTAATATCGTTAATGCATGAATATTTGTTTAATACATGAATCTTTGAACATGGCTATGAATTGAATATATCGATTTCTTGAACCTTAATTGCTTTGACTCATAGATTATGAACTTATGATTTAAAATTTTATCCATGTTCATTGATTAAGATCATTGAGATAGTATGTACCACATTATGTCTAAATGTTTATATCCTTTTTGGTATATTGCTATATATGATTTAAAATGTTTTTACGTATGCTTGTATGATTTTGATTGAATTATGTTTGAATAGTTGCATATGTTTGGATTGAGTATATTGCTTTACATTGAAATAATTCAAAATATATTTGAACAATTATGCTTTTATTATTTCTTTGCTGTAGCATATGTATTCATTATGTTTGAAAAATCATGCTCATATAATTCTTTGTTATAACATGATGAAGAAATCTTATTAGTCATTAGTACTCATGTCTTATTAATTATATATGACCTTATGGTTTTTGTTGAATATTTAGTTGGATATGATATGCTTAAGAAAGATTGCTCTTATCAGTTTAGATTTATTAATTGAAATTTTTATATGCATAAAATATTTTTGCTCTTTGAAAGTTGGTAAACAAAATTGCTAAAGAATTTTTAAACTTTCATGGATGCTTACTTATTTATGTGCCTATTCCCGATATAGCTTATACCTTTCATGCAAAATTATGTGTGCCTTAAATTGATTACTTTTTATTTTGAAAAAAGAAAAATCTTAGAATACAAGTTTACTTGAATAAAAATGATCTATTTTGTCATAACAATTGATATCCTTTGTGATAACAATTCTTTAACAGTTGATATGAGCTTGATTATGTGTGTTTGAATTTATGCTCAATTGCTTTTAGATTCTAAGCATATTTTATAAAAACATGATTCATTAGTTGCATGCATATCATTTTTCTATCCTTCTACTTATAAGTTTCATGTAGTAAATGTGAATAATTTTATGCTAAATTGCTAAAATTGGATACATTTATACATTTAAACTATTGTGTTTGAATACATGTATGTAAACTTCATTGTGCATATTACACTTGAATACATGCATTAATTATACTCTTAATATTATTTGACCTTGCATTTTGTCTTATACCTTAAATTAATCTTTTTTTTTTAAATGATGGAAAAGGGGATAGTTTATGGAAATCCTCTTATATGTACATTATTAGTAAAAAAAAAAGGAGAGCTTAAACAAAAAGGAGGTGAAATGAATATGTGAATATTTGCTAATACCTAGTTGCATATTTGCTAATGACTTTTTGTTACGACAAAAAAAAGAAGAATATTTTGTGGAAAAATTTGCTTATGCTTAATATGCATATGTTTGTGTGTGCTTAATTATTATATATACTTTAACATGTGTGTTAGGTGGTGTTGGATTAAGTTGATGCATTAGTTGAAGAGGAGAATTTATTGAGTTTTATTATGCAATGTTTAAAGGGGAGTTTTGCAAAATGAATTTTGAAAATGGCTTTCAAAACCCTCAAAAGATTTTTATCAAGTAAATTTATCTTTAAATTTTGTCACATAAAAAATGAAGAGATTGTTAGCCTTGAATTAATCCTTATTTTGCAATGACAAAGTATTAAGCTAAATAGGCTTGATTATGTTTTTGCAAATAGATTTATTTAGTACTTGTTTTTAAATTTTATTATTTTTGTATTAAATATATAATTTGTTTACAAAATGTTGTTTAATTTGCTAGAGCTTGGAACAATGTTTTAAAGTGTTTTTGTTAAGTGAAAATTGTTTTAGAACATAAACAAACTTCTTTCTATGGTTTAACAACGTTTTATGCAAAAATCAAAAGAAAGGATCGATCCCCTGTTTGATAGGATCAATCTTCTAAGTTATAGGATTGATTAATTTTTTGTCCAGAAAGCTTCTGAGTTTAATTTTTAGCAAAACTAATTGATACCTTATAGTGTAGGATCGATTGGGTCAAGGTTTTGCAAAACAGGATCGATCCTCTCTTTGACATAATTGATTGGATATTTTTTCAGAAAGCCATCAAGTTGAAAACTAGCAAAACTAGTCAATCCTTACAATATAGGATCGATTGGTAAGGCACAGAATTGATCCCTTCCATCATAAGATCGATTGGGTCTTGCCAAAAATGCTCTAAACGATTAGTTTTTCAAGTCTTAAACAGGTATTTTCATCACCAATCTGTCCCTAATGACTATAAACTTAATTCCTCTATAATTGGGCATTCCAACATATTAAAAAGCAAGAAAAAACAAGAGAGCAAGCACCATTAAGCCTTAAATTCATTCTCTTAAGAATTCAAGAGTTTTTAGAGCTTAAATTTCATAGTTTTTGTACTCTTTGTATCCAAATCATATTTGTTTTTTATTCAACATTCTTTGTACCTAAATTAGGCAAACATTAAGCCTTTAAGAGTTGTTCTTAGTTTGCAAAACAATTAGAGATATTTTGTAACCAAGAGGTTAGGCATCCTCTTGAAAAGTTTTGAGAGTTTTTGTAGAAACTCATTTTGTGAGACTAGAGATTACTATCTTAGCCTAGAAAGATAGGGAGTGAAAGGTTGCTATCTTAAGCCTTGAAAAAGATAGAGATTGTATACAAGATAGGGATTGTATCTGATAGCAGACTTCTTCAATTAGTAGATTAAAATTTGGCTAGAAAAGTCTAGAGAGAGAACGTAAGTGTCTTTGAATAAAGACTGAACCTTTATAAATCATTGTGTTTGATTTTTCTATCCCTATACTCTTTATTTTCATTATTGTTTATATTTGCTTTAATACATCAATTTTTGTTGACGACATCACATTTTCATATTGTTTTTAATTTTCCATTCAAATATCTTGAAGTCTATTATTGGGAAAGAATTTGAAGAAAATATAAATCATTCCCTCTTAAATTGCCTATCTACACTTGAGCTAACAGTAAAACTTCTTTAAAAATTATGAAAAAAGCCAAACAACTCTGGAAACAATTACCAAAATATAGCTAATAGAGGGAGAGACTTGCTAGATGTCTTGAGATTTTGAAACATGGGAATAAAGGTGCCTATTGATAGGAAAATATGTGTAAAGCTAGGGTTCTTTATAGTTTATACCAAAGGTTAAATGATTACCTCTCTAGATCTTTCCAGAAGTTGATACTAATAAATGAGATCAAGAGAAAATCTTAGAATTAAATATGTGTGTGTTGATTGGCACAAGCCATGTGTCGATTCATACAAAATAATGTTGATATACACTAGTTAACTCTGCTGGAATTGATTTTTTATTTTAATTTCATTTATTCTTTAAGCTAAAGTTAGTTTATTTAAATCCAACTTTAAGAGTGCAAAATTTGACATTTATAATATTTAGTATTCCCATAATTAAAAATATCAAAAGAATGAAGTAATTAATTAATTATCATCTTGAAGTCATATCGAAATAACAATTTATAAATCAACATTCCACTTAAGTAATGTACCTGTTAATGGTGTTTTAAGAGGTGGTGAGCTGAGACACTTTGATGATGATATGGGAGATGGTTTGGACAAAGTTCAGACCTACAGTAAGAAAGCACGTCAGAGGAAGAAGAAGTTGGTTCTTCGAGACATGTTCTGATGCTTAAGTTAGTCAAGTGTCTAAAGTTAAAGTTAGAGAAAGAAAAAAGTAAGTTGCAAAGAGTATTAAGTGAGCTTGATAAAAAAGGGTTAAAATTCCCTACCTGGAACTCATTTTTACCTTATATATGTGACAATGGGTAATGATGTAGCCAAAGTGTGTAATAGTTTATAAGAAGTCCATGTGGAGTTTGAAGAAAGAACACGTGGGTGAGTGTGGGTTGCATTTAATGATCCCAAGCTAGTGTGGGCTACATTTAATGATCTTAGACAAATTAGAGGCTAGTTGGTCTGTTGTGAGATGATACACTAATGGGACATAAATGGTGATAGTTAAGCGAGATCATCCCATGAGTGAAGAAGTATGGACAAGTTTGTATTTTGGTGAGGAGTGATAACATTATAAAATAGAGTTATTTAGACTTGTTTTTAATGCTTAAATGAGTTACTTTTGCTTATTTTTGTTTAAATAAGCTTTTTGTAAAACTCTTAATGTGTTTAATTTGTTGTTTTGTAGGAAATATTAAAAAAAATTGAATCTTGATAAATCTTGAAAAATCTTGAAAGTTCTTGATCAATCTTGGATGGTTCTTGGTACATTTAGAGTAATCTTGGACTTTTATTGAGAAAATCTTGTTGAATCTTGGAAATCTTGAAGTTGGAGTGTTGAAATTGTTCAAAAATACTGTTGTCGAACCTATGCAAATGAAGAATTGTTCAATTTGTTGAAGAATACAAAAAATTTATACAAGAATTAACTAAGGGAAGTTTAGCCATTATTCAGGAAAAAAAAATAAATCCAAGGTCAATGCTAGTCTATTGTGTTCTATGTAGGTGCACATGCATGGGATTATAGTGGATGATATGGTAACAAGTCTTTTATTATTGGTCAAAAGTGATAACTTAGAGACTTATGTGACATGATACTTGAAAATTTTGCTCATATGTGAAAAAGACCAAACAACCCTTAGTAATCTTATTCCAAGAAAGATTCCTAGAATTCTCACATTGACTAGGAAATCCTACCTTGTTTAGGAAATGCATTTGGTTATTCTACTTGAAGACGGTTTTACTAAGTTGATTGAGTAATCCTAAGTTGAATGAGAATTCCTACTAATGGTAGAATCTGCATGTAACAAAAAAACTTAAAAGAAGGGACGACATACATTTGAGATTTAAATTTAAAATTGAAATTTCTTTTTTCAAAGAAGACTCCAATTTAAAAGAAAATTCCAAAAAGTCTTCAAGTTGAAGAATTGTTTTTATGAGGCTACTAAGGGTTTAAAAGTAATTACAATACATTAATGTCTATTAAAAATGCCCTAACCACCCATACTCTTAAATTATTAAGAAAAAAGTAATTCAAAAAGGTTACAAGATGTATAAAACAAGACTTAAATAAAGAGACTTGGCCAAACCTATCTTCTTGTATTCTAGAAGGTCATGTCAGCTTTTTTTTTTTAATTTTTTTATGATACCAAAAAAGAAAGATTTTGTTAAGTTAGCAAGATTGAAGCTAAGTCAGCACCTAATTACATATCAAGATTCAATCTACATATATTAGAAGGAGTCAAGTCAAATTAGCACAACAAAGATTCAAATAAAAAAGACTTTTCCATTCAAGAATATAAAGTTGGCAAACCTAATTAGTTTAGGAATTTAAGATTAAGTCAGCTGACCATTAGTTTAGGGTTTTTATGTAATCTTGTTCTATAAATAGCTAGGTTAGACATTGGGAAGAAACTTGATTATATGAGAGATCAATCTTTAGTTTAGCAATTTTTTTCTTGTCTTCTTAAGTTTTTATTATTTTTAAGCTTTGCTTTATTGTAATTTACATTGTTCAAGTTTATTGTCAATTTTCAAAGTAATTCAAGTTTTGGTTTTCAAATTTAAGTTTCTGTCCTTACTTTTTTTTATTTCAAATCAATTTTATTTTATGCAATTCATGCTTAGGTTTTCTTTAGAAGTTAAATTTGATTTAGTTTATGCTATTCACATGCTATTTGCTTTTAAATTGATGCTTGCATGTTTTAATTCATAAAGTTCATTTGGTATTGGATGTTGTTATTATTAATCTAATTTGATTTTAAGTTTAAGCTTTTGTTCTTAGGTTAATTGATTAGAGCGCATGTTTTTAGGTTTAATTAAGATTTAATTGAGTAATTTGTTTAAGTTACATGCTTTTAGGTTTAATTAGTAATAAATTCGGTTTAATTACTTCTGGTAAGTTTAAATTTAGTAGTCATGCATGATAATTAGCATAATTGGTTTCTGGTTTTAAGTTTTAAGTTAAGTTAAAGTTAATTCATAGTAATTGCATGTTTTAGGAATTACTTAAGTTCACTTATACTTGATGCAATTTTGGTTTTATTTCTTAAATTAGTGCTATTGCATGTTAAATTTAGAATTGCCTGAAATCAAGTTTAATTGGTTAAAGTTGCAATCGGTTCTAGTTTAATTCTTCTTTTTTTATTTGATTCTCATTAACTTGTTAAGTTTGCATGTTTAGTTGTTCATTTAAGTTGTTGCATAGGTTATTAGTTATATTCGATTCTTGATTTTAATAAAGCATATTATTTTCATATTTAGGTTTAGAATTGTTTAACATTGATGCATGTTTAAATTGGTCTTGCTTGCTTAGTTTTTAATTCTAAATTGCTAGTAATGTTGGTTTAGATTAATTAGAATTATTGCATCTTAATTCAATTAATTACTTGTTTTTTGCATTAGTCAAAGTTAATTGCATATCAATTCATTGTTATTGCATGTTTTTAAGTTTAAATGCATTAATTAGATTTTGTTTTGTTTAATTTGCATAATAATTCATTTTTATTATAATTTCTCTAAATATAAGAAATGTGAGCCAGTTTCATTACTTGGGTCACTCTATTTACAATTTTCATGGAAAATATCTCTACTTACTACATGTATAATTTGTGCACTTACATATTATCAATCAATTTTTTGGTGTCATTATCAAGGATTGGTGCAGTCGATTCAATATTGATACCAATCATTCTTTTTTTTTAAGTTTATTTTTTTGTTTTAATATGTATGATTATTGTTGTTTTGTTTGCTTTAGTGTTCTAGTTTATTACCCTTAGATAAAGAAATTCAGAAAATTATTAAAAAGATAAAAAAGGTAAAAACCAAGCAACTCTTAATCCACCCATGGTCGAACAACAAGATAATCAAAGAACATTGAGAGATTATGCTATCTCATAGTTAGATTGCTTCTAACATAGCATTAAAAGGCCTGTTATTTAAGCTAATAATTTTAAATTGAAGCCATCTATTATTAATATGATTCAAAACTTAATCCAATTTAATGGGTTATTCAGTGATGACCCTAATATGCACTTGTCTAATTTTCTCGAAATTTGTGATACTTTTAATTATAATGGTGTTACTAATGATGCCATTAGACTAAAACCTTTTTCTTTTTCTCTTAGGGACAAGGCAAAAGCCAACTGACTTCTTTTTTATCGAACTCTATCATTATACATTGGATGACTTTGTTTAAAAGTTTTTAGCAAGATTATTTTTATCGGCCAAATAGCTAAGATAAGGAATGACATTGTTGCATTCCAATAATTTTAGGCCAAATCCTTGTTTGGTGCATGGAGAGAGATAGGGAGTTATTGAGGAGATGCCTACACCATGGTTTGGCAAAGTGGTTATAAGTCCAGATCTTTTATAATAGGCTAATGGTGTAAGCTAGAATCACCATAAATATTGTTGCTGATGATGTTTTGATGAATGAGTCAATTGATAATGCATATGACTTGATAGAGGAAATGCCCATAAACAAATATGAATGGTCTAATGAAAAGTTAGTTCTAAAGAAAACAATTGAGATACATAAATTTAATGCTTTACTGCCTTTACTTCCCAAGTTGTTGCCACAGCTAAAAGTTTGATTCTTTAGGAACCAACCTTGCACTAAACCATGTTCAAGCCTTACAAAGCTCTTTTTCCTTATATGATGTTTGTGGGGGGTAACATTATCAAGATAGGTGTCCTATTAGAATCGAAGCTGTCTAATTTGTTGCTCAACCCAAGCAACAATTTAACCTATACTCAAACACCTATAACCATGGTTAGAAACCATCCAAACTTTTTTTTTTTAGGAAATAATTAGGGGTTACCATCCACTTACCATTATAGACCCATACACTCATTTGGTTTCCATAAACCACAACAATCCCAATTCTAGCCATCTCTCTCACCCAAGAAAAAAAACCTTCCATAGAAAAGGTGTTCACTCAAATCCTACAAAACTAAGTAGCCTTCATAAAAATCTTAAGCTTCAAATGGGTTAATCAACCCCTTAATAGCCACCCCTAAGGAACATTGCCTAGTACCACCGAGTCAAATCTTATGAAAGAAAGGATAAAGCATTGTAAGTTAACCTTTAAGAGTAAGAAAATCCTTAATGATGAATCTGTTAAACCTACCTCTAAAGTAACCTTCAAGGAGCCATTGGTGGAAGTTATAGGTAAAAAAGATAAGAAAAAAAAAGATAAAGGAAAGGCAATTGAAAAGTCGTTTGGACAACAAGCCTTAGTCAAAAGATTATCAAAGCCAAAAGTTGAGGTATTTCAAAAACAAGCTATTTGCTAAGTTTGTGGAAGTTTTCAAGAGTCTCCAAATCACAATTCTTTTTGTTCATGCCATTGAGCAAAAGCCAACATATGCAAAGTTCATGAAAAGCATCATTTTAAAGGAAAAAAAAAAGGTTGGAGGATTGTGATAACATTGCACTTACTAAAAAGTGTAGCGTCATTCTATTTAAAAATCCATGGAGTTTTACTATTCCTTGCACTATTTGTGATCTTTATTTTGATAAAGCTTTGTGTAATGTTGGTGTTAGCATTAACTTAATGCCCTGGTTTGTTTTTAGGAGACGTAGACTTGGAGAAACAAAGACCATTTTAGTCATTCTTCAACTTATTGATCAATCCCTTAAACATCCAAAAGGAGTCATTGAGGTGAAAGTAGATGGATTTATCTTCCCTATTAATTTTATGGTGTTGGACATGTTGGGGGATAATAATGTTCTAATCATTGTTTTAATAGTTTTTAGACCGCCAGACATAAAAAATTTTAAAAACGAGAAAAACGGGAGAGTCATCACCAATCTTTTTTAGGGTGTGATTGATCACCTAAAAATTTATCTTTTTAATAAAACTATAAAAACGGATTTAAAGTTTATAAAAAAGATAAATTTTGGTCTACAAAAATCATGTTGGGTTCGAGAGTCGGTTACATGTGGAAAAAGATTAGCACCCTAATAACGCCTATAAATTGGTACAAATTAATCATGCACTATTTTCGGTATTGGATGAAATGGTTTTGTTTTAAATTTAATGCTAATTTCCTTTATTTTTTTTAAAAAATGAATTTTTGCTAAAACTTTTTATTTAGGAATATTGAAGAAATCTTTAAGTTAAAGAATTATCTTAAAATTCTCTAATATCTAGGCAGAATTTAAAATAACTCTTTTCGCTTAAGATTTAACACTATATTCCTTGAAATAAAAATAACGCTCTTTGTAGAAGATAATTGTTGGTGACTCTCTAAGATCTAGGCAGAGTATCAAAACTTATTTTCTTCGAAATGTTATTTTTATTTTATTTTATAATATCACAATTTTAAAATATGTATTTTTTTTTTTTGTTTTGTAAAACATTTTATATGAGAAAGTAAATAATGGTATTATCAAGTAGCAAATAAAATTAAAGACAGAGAAATGCAAAATGAGTGCCAGCAACAATATAATGATGTATGTATGCCAATGGATATTATGCAAGATGATGAAATGCAAATTAAAAAAGTGGATTCTTAAATATAATAAGACCACCGTGACTTTTCAACACCTAGGCAAAGCTTAGGTATGACTATTTATATTTAAGATCCCATATTATTATTATTTTTTCTTAAAGCTGATTAGTTATTAACCCCATTGCTAAAACGAATTAAGGACTTGCATGAAAAACTTAATGGAATAAAGTTTCCTAAATACCCCATCATCTAGGTGGCATTTGAGAACAAATTATTTCGCTCGAGATTTTCACACGTATCCTTAAAGTTTCGAAATGGTTTTGAGTATAGGCTTAGATATGACTATTTATATTTAAGATCTCATTTTATTATTATTTTTTCTTAAAGCTTATAAGTTATTAACCCTATTGTTAAAACGAATTAAAGACTCACATGAAAAACTTAATGGAATAAAGTTTCTTAAATACCTCATCATCTAGGTGACATTTGAGAACAAATCATTTAGCTTGAGATTTTCACACGTATTCTTAAAGTTTCGAAATGGTTTTGAGTATAGGCTTAATGTTTTAGGGGGTTTGAGGGTTATAAATTTTTTGGGGTTTGGCGTTTTATGGTTTTGATTTGAGAGTTTAAGGTTTTAGGTTTTTAGTTTTTAAGGTTTTTATTTTAAGGTTTGGGGTTTAGGGTTTTGATTTTAGGGTTTAGAGGGGTTAGGGTTTTAGTGTTTGTGGTTTAAAAGTTTTAGAGGTTTTAGTGTTTTTAGGGTTTTGATTTTAAGGTTTAGGATTTAGAGTTTAGTTTTAGGGTTTCAATTTTAGGGTTTGAATTTTATGGTTGAAAACGCGAACATATCTAAAAATCATTAACATCTAGACAAACTTTCGGAGTAAGTTTGATTTTTATGATCTTCAAAAACTATTTTTAAAAATTTTTTTTTTATTTCATGAAAATTATTATTAATAATATTATTAATTTATTTAGTGATTTTTTTAATAATAATTCCCCAACGTCTAGGCGAAATTATCATTATTTAAAATACGATTGTTTTCCCTACAACATCTAGGTAGGAAAATTTTTCTTATTACTTTATTCTTATTATCAGTTTTTAGATTTTTTTTAGCATTTTGTGTTATTATTTTCTTTTATTTATTTATTATTTACCTTTTTAAAAAAATCAAAAGTTTGAACTCATTTTTATTTTTATTTATTATCATTTTTATTATTACTATTATAAAAGCAACAAAGTTTATTCTAACACATTTAAACATTTTATAATGCATAAACATTAATAGTAAAATTTAAAATAACAAAAATAATATATATTAAACAAATTAAAAAAAAAGTACCTGAACTAGATTGGTCAATGGGCCGATATGGTCGGCTCGATGGTTTGGTGATTCAGACTGATCCAAACCAGTTCACTGTGATTCATCTGAACTATCTAAAGGTTGGCTGAAATAGGTTGATGGGTTAGGCTGTGCGGATCTCGGGTTAGGTCACAGACACGTGCGGATCTTCCCTTTTCCCCAAAATAACATTGTTTTGCTTTTTTATTTTTTTAATATAAAAGCCAACCTTTTTTTTTTTCAGTTCATTTTATCTTTTCCTTAGAAAAAAATTCTCAGCTTTAAAAAAAAATCTTTCACCTCGTCAGAATTTGATATTGTATCGTCACTGAGGTCGTTGCCAATGGTGGTTGTCGGTGGTCGAAAAATGCCAAACTTTCTCTAAAAATTCCTTTCATTCCTTTGAGCTCGAATCCACCCTTCTTTTGAGGGGAAACAGCCCTGATCAGCATAGATCAGGATTTAAAGTTTTGGTTTCCCTTCCTCATTTTTTTTAAACCAAAACTAATGATGATTTTTGTTTTTGCAAGTAGCTCGACACTGGGCTCCTGCTTACGGGGAGGACTATTTGTTGTTTTTTTATGGATTTTTTTTGTTTTGGTTTGTTTTCTGATAGGTGCTGGGGGTCTTTGGGTATAGTCGTTTGGGGCTAGGCCAAGGTCGAGGGTGCTTGGTGGGGTGCGTAGAGACTTGGGGACATCTTAGGTGTTTAGTTGGCTAGGTGAAAGGTGCTTCGTGGGGTGCGTGGAGGCTTGGGGTTTAGGCATGAGAAAAGGCAAGGGTGCCTGCAATTGGGGCTTGTGCTAGGCGATCTTAGGATATAGGTTTAACTGGTGACTTTTGCTGGGTTATGGCGCTGGGTATAAAAGTGTAGGATACTAAGATTTCTGGGTATAGGAGTCTGGGAGGGTTGGACATCTGAGCTTGGGGTTTCTGGGTGTGTTTGAAGATCTCGAAGGGAAGAGAGCTAGGTGTTTTAAGGAGCTGGGTGTCTGGGATAGTGGGTGGAATAGATGGTGGCTATAGGGGGTGGCTACAGGTATGGCTAGGGGTTGTAAGGATGATTGGTATGGTGGCTGCAAGGGCTAGAGGTATGAGTATGGTAAGCTATAGGGGGTGGTTGGTCTGGTGGCTATAGGGGTGGCTGGAGGTACGGCACCACTGGCACCAGACCTCATCCCTTTTTATGTTCTATTCTTCATTCTTTTTTATTTTTTCTTGTTTTTTTCTTTCTTTTCTTTTTTTTGTTTAATTAATAAATTAATATTAATATCTAATGAATAACAAAAAAAATAAACAACAACAGAGAGCTCGAGCCCGAAAAAGAAATCAGGCTTTAATTTGTGAACTCGATAAAACTCAAAAATTTAAATCAAGACTTGAACAAATTTGGTATCTACAATTATCCCCTCTTTGCACGTTGTTGAGAATTAAGAATAGAGCAAAGACAAATATAACAATTTTGCCTGGAAACAAATTGAGGATTTTTTTCTTTTGTTTTTTTTTTTTGTTTTAAAGTTCAAGATTAAACTATGAATCAAGCAACAAAGAACGACTGAGATGAAATTGTAAAATAAAAATTATTGAGATTGAAACGTGAGTTAGAGAATGATGGGACCAAGATAGAATCACAAGTCTAAAAATAAAAATGATTGGGATTGAATCTCGAGTCAAACAATAAATATGATGACTAGGATTGAACCGCAAGTCAGAAAATAATGACGATTAGGATTGAACCGTGAGTCAAGATAATAAAACGACCGAGATTAAACCATGAGTCAGAGAATAAAAATGACTAAGATTGAACCACTTGTCAAAAAAATAAAAACAATCGAGATTAAACCGTAGTAAGAGATTAATGATGATTGGGATTGAACCACAAGTCAGAAAATAAAAACAACTGAGATTAAACCGTGAGTCAGAGAATAACAATGACCGGGACTAAATCATAAGTCAAAAAATATAAAAATGACCAGGATTAAACTGTAAGTTAGAGAATAAAAACGATCGAGATTAAATCGTAAGTCAGAAAAATAAAAATGACCAGGATTAAAACACAAGTTAGAGAATAAAAATGACCAGGATTAAATTGTAAGTCAAAAAATATAAAAACAATTGAGATTAAACTGTGAGCCAGAGAATAAAAATGATTGAGATTAAACCGTGAGTCGAAAAAATAAAAACAACTGAGATTAAACCATGAGCTAGAGAATGACGATAACTGAGCTGTGAGTCAAAAAATAAAGGATTGAGTACTCCACAAATTAACAGTTTCAACGACCAGGATTAAACCGTGAGTCAGAGAATAAAAACAAACAGGATTAAACCATGAGTCAGAAAAATAAAAATGACTGAGATTAAACCACGAGTCAAAAAATAACGATGATTGAGCTGTGAGTTAAAAAATAAAGGATTAGGTACTCCACAAATTGACAGTTTCGATTTTGAGAATTGTGCTAAAGGTAATATTTCATCTTCAAGACTATCATCATTGTTTCGAAAAAGAAAAACATGCTGATTTTTCCTCATGTCTCATTGAGAGTCCTTCAATGCAACTTATTATAAAAGGTATGTGATGTATGCAATGATTATGACGAATGAAAAAATAAAGATGCAATGAATTATATCATGCATCTTCATTCATGTTACTTTAACTTCAAGAATTGGTTCGCTTCTTTCAAATTTTAAAAGTCACTTTTGTCTTTTTGAATCTTTTAATTTTCATCCAGATGTTTTTCTTTCCTTTTATTTCAAAATCTTCAACTTCTGATGGACTTGTTTGACCTTTGGTTACCCTACAATCTTCTTTGAATTCTTTCTTTATCTTTTTTTCCTTTTTTTTTCTTCTTGTTTTTGGTGATCAATCAATTTCTTTTCATTTTTTTGATGCTGTATTGTTATTTTCGTCATCCTTACATTCTCTTTTTGAGAAATACATTGGTCTATTATGAACTTTATCAGTCATTATCTTAACTTTAAATGACAAATACAATGATTTCAAGTTCAGGATTGAATATGAAACACAATCAACAATGGGGTATTTTAGGTTTAGAAAAATAAAGATAAACTTTTTGGGACACAATGAACAGGTAATTCAAAAGCATTTCAAGAATCAAATATCAATTTTCTAGATAATGAACATTTGAACGACCTTGACCTACTCAGACCAAGTTTTTTCGCAAAAACTCATTACATTTGCAATCTTGCCACATTTGATTTCATATAACCAATCCTTGCCCTATATCTGAACTAATAAGAACTTGCCCCCAAAAGTCATCTCTCTTAATTTTGGTGTCGATTCATCTAGTTGGTGCCACTCCTTTGTTCTTTGAAAGATTTTCTCCTAGCTCAACCTTCATTTAAGCCATCTTTTTAGGTTTTCAGCTGAAACAATCCCCCTTTTGGTTCAAACCACCTTTTTTGGGTTTTCAGTCTGAATCCTCTCCCCTTTTTTCTTTTTTTCTTTTCTTCCCTTTTTATTGCATCTTTTTTTTCTTTTTTTAAGCAAAATATTTTTTAACGGTGTATAAATTCATAGGGTTTGGCAATTCATCACCATCTATTTCTACAAGGATCAGAGCTCTTTCAAAGAATGCCTTTTTACCACATATGGACTTTCTCAATTAGGTGTCCATTTTCCTCTATTATCATGTTGATATGGTAGAATCCTTTTCAAAACCAATTCTCCTTCATGAAAGCACTGGGGTTGTATCTTCTTGTCATGTGCTCGCATGATTCTTTTTTGATACATTTGCCCATGGTTAAGTGTTGAGAGCCTTTTCTGTTCAATAAGATTCAATTGCTTGAAATGGTCTCGAATCCATTTTGCTTCATCTAATTTTGCCTCTATCAAAACTCTCAGGAAAGGAATTTTCACTTCAATTAGTCGTACAACCTCCATCCCATACACTAGCGAAAATGGGGTGGCCTTCGTGAATGTTCAAATTGATGTTTTATAGGCAAGTAGGGCAAAAGGGTAACTTTTTGTGCCAGTCTTTATATGTATCAATCATTTTCCCCGATATTCTTTTAATGTTTTTATTCCAAGCTTCTACCACACCATTCATTTTTGGATGATATGGCACGAATGATGACGCATTTTCTTGAATTGTGCATAAATTTTTTTCATTATTTTATTGTTCAAGTTGCTAGCATTATCAAAGATAATCTTTTCTGAAAGCTTATATCAGCATATTATCTTTTTCTTTATAAATCTACACACCATTGATCGCATAATATTAGCATATGAAGCTACTTCTATCCATTTTGTGAAGTAATCAATTATTACAAAGATAAAACAATGCCCATTCGAAGCTTTCAAGGTTATAGGTCCAATCACATGCATTTCTCACATAGAGAAAGACCATGGTGGTGCCAAGACATCCAACAGGACTGAAGGAGAATGAATTTTATCCGTATAAATTTAGGATTTATGGCATAACTGATACAATCATTTTCCATTGTAGACCAGTAGTAGCCCATTCTCATAGTCTGTTTGGCCATCACATGCCCATTGGCATGTGTTTCATAAATTCCCTCGTATACTTCTTCAAGTATTTTTCTTTCTTTAACAGCGTCTACACACTTTAGCAAGATTTAGTCTCGATTCTTATATAGGGTTTCTCCATCAAGCATGAACCCTACTGTGAATTTTTAGATGATCTTCTTATCATTTTTTGAAGCCTGCTTGGGGTAGTTTTGACTCTTGATATACTGCATAATATCATAATACCACAGTTGCCAATCTACCTCTTTTTTCACATTCGAACAGTGGGCCAATGAATATTTCATTTAGGCTTTGATGGGCTAGATTCCCATATTATCATTTAACTTGAACATTATTGTTAAAGTAGCCAAGGCATCAGCAATCTAATTTTTTTTTTTTAGAAACATGCTGAAATTAAAACTCTTTGAACAATTTTTTCAAGCTAATTATGTGCCTTTGGTATAACATTAATTTTGGGTCCCTGGTCTCCCATTTACATTTTAGTTGATAAATTATTAAGGCTGAATCCCCATATACTTCTAGTGTTTCAATTTTCTTTTCAATGGCCATCTGCAAACCCATGACACATGTTTTATATTTAGCAACATTATTTGTGCAATTAAAATTTAACCTTGCATTACAGGGGTAATAATTCTTTTATGGGGATATTAGCACTGCCCCAATGCCATACCCCATTATGTTGGATGCTCTATCAAAAAACATCTTCCATACTTTTCTTATAGGCTCTTCATCTTCATCCTCTGAGAATGCCATTAAGTCTTCATTTGGAAACTTAAACTTCATAGGCTCGTAATCTTTCGTAGTTCGGTCAGTAAGAAAATTAGCTATTGCACTCCTTTTTATGGATTTTTATGTCACATCCACGATATCATATTCCAAGAGCATGACTTGCCATCTTGCTATTCTACCTGATAGAGATGGTTTTTCAAAAATATACTTGAGGGGATCTAACTTCGATATTGGCCAAGTCATATGATAAAGCATGTACTGCTTGAGTCTATGAGTAGTCCAAGCCAAGGCATAGCATATTTTTTCTATTTGAAGGTACTTGGCCTCATACTCCATAAACTTTTTACTCTAATAGTAGATAGCATACTCTTTTTTACCAGTTTTATCCCTTTGTCCTAATACACATCCTATTGATTTTTCTTGCACTGTTAGATATAAAATCAATGGCCTTCCTGCAACTGGTGGTACCAACACTGTTGGACTTGTCAAATATTCTTTAATCTTTTCAAAGGCACTTTAGCATTATTTATCCCATTTACCAGGATTATTTTTACAAAGCAATCTAAAGATTGGATCACATTTCAAGGTGAGTTGAGATATGAAGCAAGAAATATAATTCAATCACCTCAAAAAGCCTCTTACTTCCTTCTACATGCATAGTGCTGACAACTCTTAAATGGCTCGAATCTTATCAGGGTCTACTTTATGCTTTTTTCACTAACTATAAACCCTAACAATTTTTCAGATTTAACACCAAAGGTGCATTTGGTTGGATTTAACTTGAGTTGGTATCTCTGCAACCTTTGAAAGAGCTTTTTGAGATTAGCAACATAATCTTCACCTTTCTATGACTTAGCTATCATATCATCAACACACACTTCTATCTTTTTGTGCATTATATCATGAAAAAGAGTTACCATCACCCTTTGATATGTGGCGCCAGCATTCTTTAGCCCAAAAGGCATGACTTGATAGCAAAATATGCCCCATATGATTACAAATGTAGTTTTTTTCATATCTTCGTGAGCCATTTTAATCTGGTTATAGCCAGGAAACCCATCCATGAATGAAAAGATGGAGTGCTTAGCAATGTTATCTACAAGGGTATCAATATATGGAATGAGAAATTATCTTTTAGGCTAACCCTATTTAAATCTCAGTAGTCCATACACATTTTAACTTTTCCATCTTTCTTAAGAATTGAGACTATATTAGCTACCCATTTAGGGTACTTGGCTACTTCTAAAAAACTTGCATCAAATTGCTTCTTTACTTCCCCTTTTATTTTTAGCAATATTTTTGGCTTCATGCGTCTTAACTTTTGCTGTATTGATCTGCACTTTTGTTTTAAAGGCAATCTATGCTCAACCACATCTATGCTAAGTCCAAGCATATCCTAATAAGACCATGCAAATACATCTACATATTCTTGCAATAAATTCACCAATTTTTATTTCTCAATTGGTGATAATGAAGTACCGATCCTAACTTCTTTCTTATTCTCACCATCTCTCAAATTCAACAAGTTGATAGATTTCTGATGGGGTTCTATAATTTTCTCCTCTTGTTCCATCCATTTTAATAGATCATGAGGTAAATCATAGTCTTCTGAATCAACATTGTTATCAAGCTTGCTAATATGAATCAAATTTTCAAAATCAAACCCGGTGTTATTACCTTAATCATCCATAATGTTCATTATTAAAAGACCTAAAAATGGGTATAGTTATAAAGACATATATATATATATATATATTGATTTTGGCAAGGGCAAGGCTCATAGCAATGAAAAGAATAAAAGAAAAAAGAAAAAAAATAGAGAACATGGTATATGTGAAATGCATCATATTCATCATTTATTAAGATAATGAAAGTAAGCCCATACATTTAACTTTTGTATGCTTTTAGGCAGAAGCAATTGAAAGTTTTAGGTTAGAAAGCTTCAAGGATAACAGAAACGGTACATCATTCTTGGGTCTCTTAAGGAAAAAACATTCCTTCATTTTGCTTAACTTTGTCATCTGCTCTAATTTAAACTTGAAAGGCTTCCTCCAATCCCATTATTGGTTCCCTTTGTTCGACCTTTGATGATCCAAGATAGGCATGCCCACCTGAATGGAATGTTTCATACAAATAAGGGAACACCATTTTTTTATCAACTGAATCTTACCTTTTGAGGTGTGCTATTCTCTTTTCTTTCTTTTTCAGCATCATATTCTTTCTATTAGCAGTAGTAGGCTTATATCCTAACCCCTATCTTTCTTTGTTTTCAATTGAGCTTGGTGCTTTCTTAATTACTTGTAAAGCTTTTTCTAAGCCTTGCTTGGCTTGCCAACCCTTACCAATAGTCTATTTGATCTCCATGTCTATAGTCTTTAAAAAACAAGGGATCGATATCTTTGACCCATTTTCGATATAAGTAGCATTTGCTACTTCAAAAGCTCTAAATAAGTATTCAAACGCCTCTTCTGTAGCTTTAACATAAGAAATAGTTAAGGTTTTTATCACAATAAATCATTTTCATCTTGTATACAAACTTATTTCTCTTCCATAATGAATTTGACTTTCTAGTACAAGGATAAAGGTACAGCTTCGATCGTATAAATCCAAAGTCTTTCGAGTAAATAACTATATGCTAAAGTTATGTCCATCACCTGAAATGGGACATTAAAAGTATATGAACCAATTTGTAACTGAATCTTTATATCATCGATCACCTCTTTTCGTGCTCTATCAAAAGCTCTTACAATCATGTGACTGTTTCACGTATGAGAGGGATCAACTGGAAGTTTTGACAAAGTTATTAAATGTATGACATTGATTATGACATTGAGAGATGATCCATTGTTAATCAATATTTTGGCCATGGTGTGGGTTTTACACTTGACAATAATGTGCAAAGCCTTAACACTACCTTGTTCTTTTAGGAGTATTTCATCATCATTAAAAGTGATGAAATTCGGGACTATAATATTCTTGACATGTGATCTACTTTCTCAATAGAAATATTGTGCTCGACATAAGCTTGGTTGAGCACTTTCAACAAAGCATTCCTATATGGCTCAGAATTCAATAGTAGTGACAATAAAGAAATACAAGCTGGTAGTTTATTCAGTTGGTCGACCACACTGTACTCACTATGCTTAATGATCTTTTCATCCCCACACCTTTTCCATTACCCACCATATTAATCTTCCCTTCGGTGTGATTTGATAAAGGGTTTTCACTGACATTTTGTTTGAATTTGGTATCAAAAGTTAGGAGTCCATTATTTATCAGACCTTGCACTTTATGTTTCAGTGCCTTGTAATTTTTGATAGAATGTCTTATAACACTATAATGATAATTGCAATTGGCATTAAGGTCAAACCAACTTGGGTAAGGTGGCTTTAATGGTACCGCATATGTAGGAACGATAAGGTGGCCTCTCAATAACTGAGGGTACAAATCAGTGTAAGACATGAGAGTTGATCAAAATGAGGTCTTTCTTAATTATTGTTGTTTTGTGGGTTTCTTTGGTTAGTGTTTCGGTGGGTTGGTTAGGTGAATGGTTGAATTGGAGGTATGGAAGGGTAATTGGATGGTTGAGGACTAAAGCTCGATCTGTGTGGTGGTTGTTAGGGTGCTCGATAATAATATTATTATTAAGAGATTTGGTTGGTAACAGGGTAATAGGGAAGGTATGGTGGGTTTGGATTATATGGGAGGGATTTTCATAAGTAACTGCATAAGTCTCATGTTCTTTCTTTTTTGAATTTGCTGTCTTTTTTTCGGGCCCTTCAATTTTGTCACTTTTAATGGCATTCTCTATCACTTTTCCTAAAATTACCATATCAAAGAAGTTTTTCATTGCATTTCCTACCAATCTATCATAGTATAGAGCTTTCAGTGTGTTGACAAATAGCATAGTTATCTCCTTTTCAGTTAATAGTGGTTGGGCCTAGGTCGCTACATCTCTCCACCGATAGGCATATTCCTTAAAGGTTTTTTTTTTATTTTTTCTCTATATTTTGTAATGACAACCTATCAGGGGTCGTATCAAGGACATGCTTATATTGGGTAATGAAAGTTTTGGCAAAATTTTTCCACGAATGGATTCAGCTCTAGTCTAGCTGCACATACCATTTTGCTATCAAACCATTTAAACTGTCTTGAAAATAGTGTATCAAAAGTTTGTTATTCTGGGTATGACCCATCATCTTTCAACAAGACATGGTAGTGTGAACAAAAAGACATTTTGGTCCATCATATTTCTTAAAATTTAAGATTTTAAATTTGGCCAAGATAACTAAGTCAAGTACCAGGCTTAGCTCATTAGCGTCAACAACCCCATAAATATCATTACCTTCTACTGCTTTGAGCCTCTCTTCAAGTTGATCATACTTGTTTTATATTGTTGAGTTTATAACGGGCTCTGACATGTCATGGGACTTCTTTTGTTTAACTAGGTCATCAAGATTTGGTACCATGGTGGGGTCAGTTGGGATAGATCCTATATTATTATTCAAATGGATCAGTTGTTGATTAGCAGAATAATTGACATAAGGGTATGGCTACATACGTGGTGGCCAAATGTGTATGCCACGAGGAGCTTAAACTTAGGCTTGAGGAGGAGTGAATCCTGAAAGGTACAATGGTTCCTCCGTATTAACTTCTTACCCTGTCTTTGATGCGTCAGTGACTCTTTTACCTTTCAATGAACTAGATAGCAATTGTCTTAATATAGCCATCTGTGCTTCGATACTTTGCTGTATCTCCATCACTCTTTCTCTTATTTTTTCTTGTGCCTTTTTTACTCTCTCAAATTTGGCTGTGTTCTCTTCTTCCATAACTTGAGCCTGAGAATGAGTATTATATCTATGTGGGATTGTCTGACTTAGATTATTCGGCTTTGCTATCTTTGAACCTTAGTTTATTAACCATGAATTAGATCA
The DNA here is from genome assembly GCF_047325235.1 of Durio zibethinus. NCBI lineage: Eukaryota > Viridiplantae > Streptophyta > Magnoliopsida > Malvales > Malvaceae > Durio > Durio zibethinus. Next base: position 26,491,823 of record NC_143162.1, read on the forward strand.
CATGATATAATATCATTACTATTGTTATTAGTATTTGCCTTTATTAAAATGCATGTGTGAAATGAATGTAATGCAAATTGAGGTATTTTTTTGGATCAATTGAAACAAAAAAAACTTTCATTAACCATAGTAATCTTCATACATAATCTGATCATCATTGCATTAAAACCATAAAAACATTTTATTTGAGCATATTACTCCCTAGCTTCATATAAAAAGTTAAATAATCTCTGACTATGGCCTTAGGTAAGTACAATCTTTCGTTCTAGTGTTTCCACTTTTTTGACCATATTGGCTACTTTTTGAATTGCCTTGTAAATTTGAGCGGTTAAATATTCTATGTATTACTACTTCCCTAAGCTTTTCGCTCTCCATATTTCTCGAACATCCACTTTCATGTTACAAGTGTGGGCCTAATAATTCTCTAATTCTTACCATTTAGTCAAAATCTTTTCTATGTGATTTTGATCAATTGAAGCTCCAAGCTTATTAATTCCTACTCCAAAGCTTTTTTCTCATTTTGCAAATCAGAGTTCCTATTTTGTTCCCTTCTTAGTTTGGCCCTTAGCTTCTTGTTTTCTTTTTGGCACTTGGCTACCTTTTCAGGAACTCTCAAAAACTTTTTTTCCATCTATGTTGTTCTTTGGTGAGTGTAAAGATCACTTCTTTATTTTCTTGAGCTTTATTTTTCTAATACTCTACCATCTCTTTTAATTCTTTTATATCCTTCTTAGATCCCTTCGAAGGTCTATTGTCCAACCTCAATTTCTTATTTTCTTGATGAAGATTTTATAGATCTTTTTTCAATACCTTTCGTTGGTTGGTCAACTTCTATACTGCATCATCTTTTATCATCAAATTATATCTCAATTGGTTAACCTAATCCATCATTGCCATTTTCTCTTTCTCTAGCTTTTTTTTTTAATCTCGAACTCTCGTTAGGCGATCTCAAAAGTTGATAATATCGACCTTGAAATAAGATTGGATAACTTATCTAAAACATTGACTGGTAAAGGCTTAACTTCATTAATCCTTTTCATTGTCCATACAAGGTAACCTTCTACAATATTATTTCCAAACTAGCCAGGCTCATTTAGTTAACCTGTTTTCATGCCTTGATGAGTTCACAAACCTTTTTCACATAACTAGGTGCCCCATAATCAAATTCGAGTGAACTAAATCCATGACTCATATGGATGAACTATTGTGAGTCATATTGTCTTTGAACCATAAGAGGTGCATAACTCATTGCCCTCTATATTCCTAATAAAGGTACCCATGACTCATCTCCACAACTATACATGATGGTTATAGGAAACATCTATGGTGCCATCCATGTTACATTTTCACTGGTAAGCTCTAAAAATAATGACATCCATTGACCTTTTGTCTAATCCTTCCACCATGCTTTGGCTATAAACTCCTTAATGGGAACAAAATGAATGGAGAATGATCAAAATGATATCTTTTCTTTTCTCTAAAAGTGACTTCCAAGCCAAATTAAAGAGCAGCTAAGCACATCCTATGAATCGCCCCTCACCCTTTCTTCGATAAAAATTAAACGATCTAATGGTCTTTGCTAAAATAGTCAGTGAAAGGTCATCAATCCATGCACAGCTAAAGCAAACACATCCAACCCTTGACCAGTGTCAATATACTTCTTCATATACCCAAATAGAAAAGCTGATGGAATAGTTTCAACCCCATTCTTTTCCTTCTTGTGCCTGTCTATCTTTTCAACCTTTATTTGCATAATCTTGGTTAATTTCTTTCTATATCTAGTAGTCTTTTACTTCTTTCAATAGATCTTATCTTAATTAGTAGACTTTATCTAAAGTAAAGATGAATATTCTTTAATTGTGAGGGCCAAGTCTTCTTGATTGAACCCAAAGCATCGATAAGATAGATCCCAGAATTGTATTGTGACTCTAATAAGTTGTTCATCGATCTTTACTGACATAAGTAGCACCACATCTCTATATTTCTTGAAAAATGATTCTTTTTTCTATGTTCCCCACTGTTTCTAAATAGCCTTCAATTCAAATGTCCTTTTGACTAAGATCCACATGCACTGACTGTGGTAGCGTTAATATATGACCATCTACTAAATAGTCTTTTTTTTTTCTTGAGTACTTTCTGAGTGGCTCTTAACCTCTAAGTAGCTCTTACATAAGGATGACAGCCTTGTAGGCTTTATGAGAGTTTCTCTTGTAAAAGATTGACCCAAAACAATACCCTTCTAAGAAATGTGACACCTATATGATGCATGTAGCAAAATTGAAGGCAACAAAAGAATTAAACAAGTCAATAAAGTAAATAAAACAAATAAACAAACAAATAAATATAGTATATGATAGAACAAAATATACATAGTGTCCTAGTTTTAGGTAATTTTTTCGAGAAAGACAACATGGCTCTCTCCTAAGGTTGGGCCTTACGGCTCATTATATGTCAGGTTAAGATTTATGCATCTAAAGGTTCCCAGATTATTCCTCACATCATCGTCTATTATAGACTAGTAAGGTTCTCCAATCCTCACCTATTATGGGCTACTAACAAAAAAGGTTCAGTGTTTCACTAGCAAATGTGAAGGTTATCACCTCAAAGAGTGTAGCTACTTCACTACCTACTAAAAGGAAAAAAGCCTGGGTCTAGAGCTCATGGATGCGAGTGAATATGCAAAAGTGTGCAAAGTGACATATTAATCATACTATCATAAATAAATCATCAAAACAAAATAATAACTACCATACAATTTATTTTATCTATTAACTTGTATATATTTTTTTTGAAAAATTGAAATACAGGGAATTAAATTAAATATCACATAAAACTGATTAAATCTAACAATTCTTAATAGTGCATAATTAAAATTTTTGGCCAGACTCTCAAATATCCCTAATAGAGTCACCAAGCTATCATAACGATTTTATGATCGTCATACGTAAAGAATTTTAAAAATGAGAAAAATGAGAGACTCACCACTAATCTTTTTTAGGGTGTGATTGGTCACCCAAAAGTTTATCTTTTTAATAAAACTATAAAATCATATTTAAATTTTATCAAAAAGATAAATTTTGGTCTACGAAAATCAGGTTTTCAGAAGTCAGTTATGTATAGAGAAGGATTAGCACCCTTTACAGTGCCCATAAATTGGTACCAATTAATCATGCGCTATTTTCGGTGTTGGATGAAATGGTTTTGTTTTGAAATTTAATGCTAATTCCCTTTATTTTTTTTTTAAATTCTGCTAAAACTCTTTATTTAGGAATATTGAGAAAATCTTTAAGTTAAAGAATTACTTTAAAATTCTCCAACATCTAGGTAGAATTTAAAATAACTCTTTTCGCTTAAGATTTAACATTATATTTCTTGAAATAAAAATAACACTTTTTGTAGAAGATAATTGTTAGTGACTCTCCAACATCTAGGTAGAGTATCAAGAATTATTTTCTTCAAAATGTTATTTTTATTTTATTTTATAATATCACAATTTTAAAATATGTTTTTTCTTTTTTTGTTTTGTAAAGCATTTTATGTTTGAAAGTAAATAATGGTATTATTAGGTAGCTAATAAAATTAAAGACAGATGAATGCAAAATGAATGCCAACGACAATATAATGATGTATGTATGCCAATGGATATTATGCAAGATGATGAAATGCAAATTAAAAAAATGGATTTTTAAATATAATGAGACCACCTTAACTCTTAAACACTTAGGCAGAGCTCAGGTGTGACTATATATATATTTAAGATCCGATCTTATTATTATTTTGTATTAAAGCTTACCAGTTATTAACCCCATTGTTAAAACAAATTAAGGACTTGCATGAAAAACTTAATGGAATAAAGTTTCCTAAATACCCCATCATCTAGGCAATATTCGAAAATAAATTATTTCACTCGAGATTTTCGCACGTATCCTTAAAGTTTCAGAATAATTTTGAGTATAGGCTTAAGGTTTTATGAGGTTTAAGAGTTTTAAATTTTTTGGGGTTTGGCATTTTAAGGTTTTGATTTAAGAGTTTAAGGTTTTAAGATTTTTCTATTTTTAGGGTTTTGATTTTAAGGTTTCAATTTTAGGGTTTTGAAATTTGGGGTTTGGATTTTAGGATTGAAAACACAAACATCTTTAAAAATCTCCAACATCTAGGTACATTTTCGGAGCAAGTTTAATTTTTATGATTTTCAAAAACTATTTTAAAAAATATTTTTTTTATTAATGAAAACTTATTATTAATAATATTATTAATTTATTTAATGATTTTTTTAATAACAATTCCCCAATATCTAGGCGAAATTATTATTATTTAAAACACGATTGTATTCCCTCCAACATCTAGGCAGGGAAAAATTTTTTATTACTTTATTATTATTATCATTTTTAAAAATTTTTTAGCATTTTTGTTATTTTTATTTTTATTTATTTATTATTTACCTTTTTTAAAAAAATCAAAAGTTTGAACTCATTTTTATTTTTATTTACTATCATTTTTATTATTACTATTATAAAATTAACAAAGTTTATTCTAATACATTTAAACATTTTATCATGTATAAACATTAATAGTAAAATTTAAAATAACAAAAATAATATATATTAAAAAATTCAAAAAAAAATACCCGAATCAGATCGATTAACGATCCGATCAACAGTCGGTCTGGTCGGCTCGATGGTTCAACGGTTTAGACCAATCCAAATTGGTTCACTGGCAGTTCATCTAAACTAGCTAAAGGCTAGCTGAAGCGAGTTGATGGGTCAGGTTACGCGATCTCGGGTCAGGTTATGGGCACACGTGGATCTTGCCTTTTACCAAACCGACGTCGTTTTGCTTCTTTATTTTTTTCTATATATAAAAGTCAAATTTTTTTTCAGTTCATTTCATCATTTCCCTAGAAAAAAAATTCTTAGCTCTAAAAAAGACTTTCTGGCCTCGCTAGAGTGTGGTGTCGTACTGTTACGTTGGCCGCCACTGAGGTCACCATCGATGGTGGTCATCGATAGTGGTCACCCATGGTCGAAAAATGCCAAACTTTTTTGAAAAGTTTCTTTCACTCCCTTAAGCTCAAATCCACCTTTCTTTTGAGGGGAAACAACCCCGATTGGTGTGGATCGATGTTTGAAGTTTTAATCTCCCTTATTCTTTTTTTTTTTAAACTGAAACTGATGATGATTTTTATTTTTGTAGGTAACTCGACGCTGGGTTCTTCCTTATGAGGAAGACTATTTATTTTTTTTTTTAGATTTTTTTTGTTTTAGTTTGTTTTTGATGGGTGCTTGGGGGTCTTTGGGTACAGTCATCTGGGGCTAGGCTAGGGTCGAGGGTGGCTAATGGGGTGCATAGAGGCTTAGGATGTCTTGGGTGTTTAGTTGGCTGGAGTGTGTGAAGGCTTGAGGTTTAAGCATAAGAGAAGGCTCGGGTGCCAGAAATTAGGGCTTATGCTAGGTGATCCTAAGATGCAGGTTTAGCTGGTGACTTTTACTTGGTTATGGCACTGGGTATGAAAGTGTGGGATATTGGGATTTTTGGGCATGAGATTCTAGGAAAGCTGGGCATCCGAGCTTATGGTTTCTGGGTGTGTCTGAAGAGCTCGAAAGAAAAGGAGTTAGGTGTTTTAAGGAGCTGAGGATCTAGGATAGTAGGTGGAATAGGTGGTGGCTATAGGGGTGGCTGCAGGTATTGCTAAGGGCTATAAAGGTGGCTGGTCTAGTGGCTACAGGGGTGGTTGAAGGTACGGCACCACTGGGACTAGACCTCTTCTTTTTTTTATGTTTTGTTTTTTTTTATTGTTTTATTGTTTGCCTTTTTTTTTCTTTATTTTTTTCTTTTGTTTAATTAATAAATTAATATTAATATCTAATGAACAACAGAAAAAATGAAACAACAATAATGAACTCGAGCCCGAAAAAAAAATTGGGCTTTGATCTATGAACTCAATAAAACCCAAAAATTTAAATCAAGATCCAGACAAATTTGGTGTCTACAATCATCTTAGGTAAACCATTTCTAGCTACTAGTAAGGCACTTATTGATGTTCAAAAAAAGACACTTATCATAAGGGTAAAAAATCAATAGGTGACTTTTAATATGTTTAAGGCTATTAATTACCCTAGTGATGTTGATGATTGTCTAAAAGTTGATGAATTGAATGAGTTATTGCAAGAAAAGTTTAAAGAAAAAAAAAAACTATTTAGAAGTAGGACTAGTTGAATCATGTGGTGATGTAGTAGATGTTAGGTTGGTGAGAAAATATGCATTTAAGAAGGGAAAAAACCACTACAAGTCCATGGTGTTCTATGTAAGTGCACATATATGAGATTATAGTGGATGATATGGCAGTAAGTATTTTTTTTATTAATCAAGAGTGATAACTTGAAGGCTTATGTGAATGATGACTTGAAAATTCTACTCATATTTGGAAATGACCAAATAAACCTTAACAATCATATTCTAGGAAGGATTCCCACATTGATTAAGAAGTCCTATTTTGAATTGGAATTTCTACTTTGCTTAGGAAATGCATTTGGTTGTCCTATTTAAAGATGGTTTTTCTTAGTTGACTAAGTAATCATAGGTTGAATGAGAATTCCTATCGAAGGTAGGATTTGCATGAAAATAAAAGACTTAAAGAAAGAAAAGGTGGCATACACTTGGGATTTAAATTCATAATTGAATTTTTTTTTTCAAAAAAGACTCCAACTTAAAGGCAAACTGTAAAAAGTCTTAAAGAAGCACAAAATCTACTCCGAGTTAACGACTTGTTTCTAGAAAGATGCTAAATATTTAAACATAAATACAATACATTAATTTCTATTGAAAAACCCCTAGGCACCCATACTCTTGAATTATGAAGAGAATAGTCATTTAATAAGGTTACAAGATGCATGAAACAAGGCAAGAATAAAAAGACTTGATCGAACATATCTTCTTGTATTTTAGAAGGCCATGTCAGTTTTTCTTTATTTTTTTAAGATGCCAAAAAAAAAAAAGATTTTGTCCAAATCAACAAAATTGAAGCCAAATCAATACGTAATCATTTCAAGATTTAGCTTAAATATATTAGAGAGAGCCAAATCATAGTAGTACAACAAATATTCAAATTAAGAAGACTTTATCATTCAAGAATCCAAATTTAGTTGAACCTAATCAGTTCAAGAAGTCAAGATCAAGTCAGTTGGCCATTAGTTTAGGGTTTCTATGTAATCTTGTTCTAGATATAGCTAGGTTAAACATTAGAAAAACACATGATTGTGGTGACAGATCAATATTTAGTTTAACAACTTTCTTTTTGTTTTCTTTTAAGTTTTTTGTTCTTAAGCTTTTGTTTATTGCAATTTAAGTTGTTCAAGTTTAATTTTAGCTTTCAAAGCAATTCAAGTTTCAGTTTTCAAGTTTAAGTTTCTATTTTTTCTTTTTTAGTTCAAATTAATTTTATTTTATGCAATTCATGTTTAGGTGTTCTTTAGAAGTTAAATATGATTTAGTTTATGCTATTCACATGCCGTTTGCTTTTAAAGTGAGAATTCCTAAAGTTAGTTCTATATTGCATGTTCTTATTATTAACCTAATTCATTTTAAGTTTAAGTTGGTGTTTAGGTTAATTGATTAGATTGTATGTTTGTAGGTTTTTATTTGTTTAATTAATTGATTATATTGTATGTTCTTGGGTTAATTAATTGATTAATTGAGTAATTTGTTTAAGTTGCATGTTGTAAGGTTTAATTTGTAATCAATTCATTTTAATTAAGTTTGGTAAATTTAAATTTAGTAATCTTGCATGATAATTAGCATAATTGGTTTTTTCTTTTAAGTTTTAAGTGAAGTTAATGTTAATTCATAATAATTGCATATTTTAGGATTTACATAAGTTTAATTCACTAATACTTGATGCAATTTTTGTTCTATTGCTTAAATTAGTGTTATTGCATGTTAAATTTAGAATTGCATGAAAAAAAGTTTAATGGGTTCTAGTTTAATCCATCCTATTTGATTCGGATCTCATTAATTTGTTAGTTTGCATGTTTAGTTGTTCACTTAGGTTGTTCCATAGGTTATTAGTTATATTCTGTTCTTGATTTTAATTAAAGCATATTGTTTTCATATTTAGGTTGTTGTTTAGAGTTATTTAGTATCAATTCATGTTTAAATTGATCTTGATTGCTTAGTTTTTAATTCTAACTTACTAGTAATGTCAATTTAGATTAATTAGAGTTTTTGCATCTAAATTCAATTGATAACTTGCTATTTGCATCAGTTAAAGTTAATTGCATATCAATTCATTTTTATTGTATGTTTTTAAGTTTAATTGCATTAATTAGGTTTTGTTTTGATTAATTTACATAATAATTCATTCTTATTCTAATTTCTCCAAATATAATAAATGTGAGCCAATTTCAGTACTTGAATCACTCTATTTATAATCCTCGTGAAATGATCTTTACTTATTACTTGTATGATTTGTTTGCCTGCAGATTCTTAATCAAAGAGTTTGAATGGCGATCCTCTTTTGTAATAATGTGACAGTCAAACATGTATTGACTTGGTGAGTGTAAAGGTTGACTTTTTTAATTGAGTGAGTAATAGGTATAATAATTGCTTCCAAGTCTGAGAGAGGTTATTAAGTGACCGCCTTCAGACCTTTGTCAAGCTATGTTCAATGATGTATCCTTGTTGGTTGAAGGACCTCACCTTGGCAAACCTTAATTGTGCCCTTATTGGTCGAGGGACTTCACCTTGATGAGCTCTATTGAAGACATGTCCATATTAGCTAAGGGATTTTGCCTTGATGAGCTTTGTTTATGGTGCTTCCTTATTGGTTGAAACATAGGAGGCAGTAGGTGAGGACTTAGAAATTTTTTCTATACTGTATGCTAGGAGTGCGTGTGGTACGAGTGAATGAAGCACATCTTTGGGTGTGTTTTGCGATATACACCCGTGTTTTTTAGTTATGTGGCTTTGCAGGACACATGGTGCAATAGTGTATAAAAGTTGTCAACAACATTTATTGCTTTTAAATTTTGAATTATACTAGTTTAGCTAATGATAGAATTCTTGTATTTTTTTTGAAAAATAGTGTAACTAAAGCTCAGGCTTGGCTTGGGAATTAATACGAACCATTTTAGTGATCAGTCCAAGTAAGGGTGTTTAATTCGTATCGTTTTGATTAAAATGTTTGATGGGGTATAAATAAAGGAAAAAGAGGGATTGGGAATTTATTAATTTTTCAAGCAAGATAAGCTTTTTGGTTTTTGAGTTATTTGTGTATTGCTTGTCTACTAATAATCTCAAAAAGCATTTGTGGGTAAGTAAATTTATGAGTTTTTAATGATTTTTGTCCAATTTGAGTTGAAAAATGGCACTAAAGAGAAAATTTGTAGAAGATTAGTCAAGTGACGATGAAGGCACTATGATGCCAGTCCTTAGTGGTGGGGTCAGTGGTGAGTTTCATGAAAAGGGAAAGGGAGGCCAAATGAGGGGTAATGGAGCCCAAAAGGCTTAGAAGAAAGGTGGTTAGGGCCACGACATCAATGATTTGAGAGGTGGGTATTATAGGCTCTAAAAAGAGTGCTCTTGGGACAGTAAGGGGAAAAATGTTGTTTTGGAGGTGCCAAAAGACTTTGAACTAGGGATGTATCTACTACATGTGTATTGATTAGTGGTGATGACCAATAAGACGAACCAAATGCTGGATCACGTGGCTTTAATCCAGGGAATTCAATGTTCTCAGCTTCTTTGGCCCTTAAAGGTTTTACAATCAATTAAGTGGGGGCCAATGAAGGAATGGCAGGGTTCTATCTACATTATTTTTTACATGAGCTTCATTTGCCATTACACCTTATTTCCACTTGTTGCTGGCCACATTTAATTTGGCCACATCACAGCTAAAGTCAAATGCCTGGGAACCTTGGTGACTTATTTCATTTAATGTTAATTGAGAACGTGAATTCTATCAGTGAATGTGGTGCTGGTGTTATATATGCTAAGAGAAATTAATTAGTGGCTTTACTATCTTCAAGCTCAAGGGTGAGCCACAATATGAAACTAATGTGCAACATGGGCTCACACCTACTTATTTGCCCATGGGAAAAGCTTGCCTAATTATAAGTACTAAAGTCCTATCAGTACATCCCCTCGCAACATACCAACTCACTTCCAATTTATTTTGAATCATTAAATGTAGCCTACGCTAATCTAAAATTATTAAATGTAGCTCACACTCATTCACATGACTTTTCCTTGAGCTTCTCATGGACTTCCCATCAACTATCACCAAGTTTGATCACATTACTATCCATTATCTTATATATAAGGTAAAAAAAAGTCTAGATAGGGAATCTTGAACCTTTTTTCCTCAAACTCACTTGCTACTTTTTACTATTTACCCTTTTCTTCCTCAAATCTTAACCTTAGACTCTTAACTGACTTGAGCTTTGAAACGCATCTCAGAAAACCAATTCGGTATTTTTTTTTTATCATACTTTCTTACCAGGTCCAAACTTTTTCCAAACCACCTCTCATGTCATCAGAGCTTCTCAGCTCACCACATCTTAAAACACCATCAACGGTATTAAATTTCAAAATTTGTTAATAACAAAAGACAGCCAAACATTTGATTTACTTGCTAGTGAAAGGAAAAAAATTAGAGAAAAAAAACTAAAAAAAGAAAAGAACGAAAGAAACAAGAATTCAATATGATTTGTTATAAATTCATTTTTTTTCTATTCTTTAGTTTATCTTTCATTAATGGTGATGTTTTCATTGAAAATGCATAGGATTCTTGGCATCGAATGAACGCAGAAAAATCACTTAAATTTTAGTTATCTACAAAATAAGTGTAAAAGAACCAAGGCATTCAAAATTGTATCATTAATTATACAAATGATACTTAAACTATAATCAAATTCTTTATTTGATATTTGATATATTATACCTATTGTTTTTAAATTTTGAGTCACATCAATGCGATCCCTAAATTTTCAAAAGCTGTTTATTTATCTCTACTTTTCTACCAATGTAAAGAAATGATTCTTTTATCAATATTTATGTTAGACTAATCTAATATTAAGTGATAATTGAGGCACTTGACAAGCACTTTTAAGTTAATCGTGTATATTAATTATTTTTTAATTTATATTCAATTTTAATTTTAAAAGTCTATATTATATTTAAAAATAAAAATATTTAATTTTTTATTTTAAATTATATATTATTTGATAAATACATCATTTAAAAAAAAAAATTTCTCTCCCTCTCTACTTTCTTCCTCTCTTTCTTTCCCTATAGACCAGAGATTTGCCAAAAATGACAGATAGCTGCATCTAGTCCAATCGACAGCTTGACGACGATTGAAGCTAAATTTTGTCCTCTACTGCCGCTGGTCTCTCTTCTTGTGTCGAACCAGTGGCTATAAGAGCCGATCTGGCTCTAACCCCTATCGCGACATCGTTGGGTCATATCCATCCTTCTACCACCATCAATAAGCCTTTGGTCAATAGGAGAGAGAAAAGAGAGCAAGAAAGAAGAGAGAACAAATAAAAAAAGAAAAAAGGAAAATTAAAGATAAAAAATTTGGAATTTTTCTAATTTTTTTTATTTTACCTTTTTTTTGTCAATTATGATTTTTTTATTTGTTAATATTTTTAAATTTTAAAAATATTATTTTAAGCATATCATTTAAATTTTAAAAATTTTAAAAATACCACTTAATTAACTTAAAATTTTTATTAATCATGTATTATCAATTAAAATATTTAAATATAAATAAAAATCATTTATTGATTTATAACATATATTAATCATGTATTATCAATTAAAATTTAACCTAAAAATTAATTATTTGATTTTAAAAAATAATCTCCCCTACGTTAAAACAACAAAAATTAAGAAAAAAACCAATAAATTACTTTCAAAAGTTTAAAGACAGAAGAGACATGCCATCAAAACTTAAATATTTTAAGAAAAAAAAAACTCAAAAGTTTAAAAATCGCAAATCTATAATTTATCCTCAAATTTTAAAATTCACAATTATATACTCCAATTTCACTTTCATCTATCTATTTGAACAAAAATTTAGGCACTCAGAATTAAAAAACACAACTAAGAAATTGAATCTTAGCTTCATCTATCAATTTATAACAAAATTAACACCGGTCCAAAACAACTTTAGGTACTGATGTGCTGAAAGAAACTGAATTATCCAACCTATTGAAGCTAAGCAGAATCCTTGAGTTATCACCTCATGCTAATGTAATAATCAAGTTAAGTGAAATTACATATAGTAATCCGACAAACAAATTGAAACCTGGGCCAATATCATACAAAGCTAGCTTAAAGCAAAGTAAGATTAGACAAATGAAACCTCAGGGTGGCAATTTCTGCTTGAAGAGTTTCACAACTTTCAAAGGCTTCATATCTAGGACTAATTGAAGAGTTACATTTCTGCCCAAACCATATCCTTAAAGCCACTTGAAGAAGTCTATTCCTCTTTGTAGTCTCACTTGAAAGAAAAAGACATTTATACTGATAATCCGAAAGTTAATCGATGTTATATGGAAATATTACAGCCTAATTCTTTGGCAGCGGTATCAAGAAATTGTATAGGCATTCCTCTCGCGAGTTGACTATGAGCTTCCCATGTTAAGCACTTCTCAATGTCAGAATGCCAGTCAATGACACCGATACTGAAGCACTGATAAGAAGGATGATGGATGCCATTTATTTCCACCTGCTTAGAATTAGATTCAATTGAACCTGTATGCAAAATATTGCGAAGGACTGATGTGCTGAGAGCACGAACATGTGCACTTGGATGAGAGAGACATCGAGTTGTAGCTGGCAGACGACACTGCATGAATTGACAGATTACAGATCACACATCAGTATAAATCTTGCAATGACATCAAGGGAAAGAAGAAAGAACTTCCTTTCTATTTGCTCCATCTTACTCCATGTTAATAGGCATTGGTATTTATAATGAACAGCTTGAAAGCATGTTTTGTCTTTCAACCTTCAGCCTTTATCAAATTGACTATGCCAATAAAGGGCATCTGCTCACCTTTAACAGGTTTGAAAGTCCATCTGCTACTGCCAATCCAGATTCTCCCCACTCTAGTACAGGCTGAACTGCTCTAGCTGTTGCTTCCAGTAGCTGCCATTTATTGATAAAAACTCAACACATCAACGAAGCTTTGCAATAACACAATTGACTTCAGAATACCACAAGCGTTCAATTAAAAAGACATGGTGATTGGTGAATGACTATCTGTAAGAGGCAATAATTAGAGACAGTACCTCCAATTGCGGTAAAGTGCAAGCTTCCCCATCAACAAGCATCCCATCTGTGGCGCGTAGAAGTAGATCAGAGGCACTTGCCACAATTACCAATGATTCTGGGCTATCATGATTTCTCATTAGTTCCACTATCAACTTTACAATCCGCTGGTTGATTCTCCACATTTTCTGACCTTGATCATCATCTTTGGCAATCCATGGCTGCAATTCCCTATCCGCCTGACAATAACACAAGGCCATGAAAGTGACCAAACAAATAGAGAAAATAAAGTTAAAACCAACAAAGCTAGACAATAAGGCAATTTATGGCTGCTGGCTTGGACACATCCAGATGACAGTTCATCGTGTTGTACAGAGGTCACAAATGATAGATCTGAATTTTATTACCCTAATTACAAATTGGTGTCACCGTTTACAAAACACATGGCATTCAAGTCAGCAGCTATAAAGAAAAGCAGGCCGTTTTGTCTTTCTAATTTTAGACCAATATTTAAAAGATGAACAAACTTTGGACCTGAAGAATAACTGCTGTAGCTGCTTTTGCCGGTGATGCTGATACGACATTGCACAATGCATCAACCACCTAATTTCATCCAAGTAGCATAGTCAGACAAATATAATTCCATGAAATCATAATGATGAATTTATAAATGAATCATAGGGGTATTCCGCCAACTGTTCTACTCTTATGCACTCTCTCACTAGTCTCAGTTAAAATTTATTTGTATGCCAGAATGTTACCAATCCACACCAGGATAATAAATCAAATTTTATGTTTGAAAATAAAAAGGAGAGTCTATGGCATCAGTTAAGGTGAATCCTTTATTCGTTAAACCTGAAAAATAAAGACAGATCTAGTCAAATGCTTTCCTAATCTGACATAGAAGATTGCTATTGAAGTCTTGGACACTAGAATCAGCAACATACTAACACATGAATTACACAAATTAATGCTATTTTTTAGTCGCTAGGAATTTTCCAATGCCATAACAAAATGAGTATGTAAATTTGATTTCTTTAACTGTTTCCCTAATAAAAATTCTAGTTACATCTTATTTACTGTATTACTGCATGTGAGCAGAGATTGGTGGAAAATAACCATTGGGCTTCAAAATGCCACACCTTACACTTGTGGACATGTGATTAAATATGACCCAACACTATAAGCAAGTAGCTAGAATAGGAGAACCTATAAAGCATTCTCTAAAAGTTGGATGGCCAGGCCCTTTCATATCTGAAAGAAAAATATCCTGAATGACCTTGGATACTAGGGGTGACAATAAGTAAAAGTACCCATACAAACAACTCCAACCCAATGGGAAGTTGGTGGGTTTGAGTTTAGTGTTAACAGGTTTGTGTCAAAATCAAATTGACCCAGGAGTCACATGGAAATAACCACGCCATGTTTAGGTTGACCTGTTTAACTCAATATTGACACATTATAGATTTGCATATTAATAGTGCTGATGTGCCAACCTGCATAAGAGCTAAGCCATTTAAACCTGTTCATTCTTCTTTTTTTTTTAATTTGGGGATCAAGGAGTTCATAAAACAGTTCATTAATTTACAAAAAGCATTTACTGAAAGGTTTATTCTAACATTCATTAAAAGAAAAATTATATGTAGAGGTTAGAAGGCATTGCATCAAGGAGAAGCTGGATGCTTGTCATGTTTTTCCTTAATGATTAAAGACCAGAAGAACTTGCCATATTTACATTCCAACAAATGGAAATAATTTCTAAGAATTGTAATACTAATACAATATCACGCTAGAAGGGCATGTGTAATGCATTATGATTTGTTCATATACATATTTCATTGTAGGGGTTATACCGTTTCTCATCATACACAGTCTAACACATATGTTCCATCTTAATGAAGGATTGAGATCCTCTCACTACCTTTTGAACCAACAACTTTTAACACACTCATCATCACACCCATAGTCATTGGAACCACTTATAATTGTGAGTCCAACTCATGTGAATGGTGATAATGAGGCCTGCTAATGAGTATTCTCCTAAAATTAACGGAGTGAAGTCCCTGTTGAAAGGCCCTAGCCAAGACTTAATAGGCCACCTAACCGACCGGTAATGCAACTAGATTCAAAGTTCAAATATTTGGCGAAATAAATAAGCATTCATGAAGAAATTATGGTGAAATACTGATTGAAACAAAAGGTTCAACTTTTTTACTGTTTCAACTGATATACTTCATGTGCTTTTTTAACAAATTATTTCAAAGTTTGTTTCAAATAATGAAGATTATAATCTAGAAATTGTTGTTGTTTCTAATCAGATGCTGATGATATGATAAGCAGATCTTAAAAAATTAATACTACATGAAGCATGAAACCTAACAGATTACCTGTCTCCATCCCTGTTGGGCAGATGTGCTTTCAGCACTGGGTTGTGTTTCAGGGGCTGCTATCAGCTTGTGCCACAATAGTGAAACAACAGAGAAACATAACTCCTGTTTCTCTACAAGCACAGATCTCAGAAGAATTTGAGCACTGCAATTGAATCCTATGTGCCTGTCCATTGTGAGAAAATTGGCCAAATCTGAGGCATCTAGTGGAAAACTTGCTATACCTTTGCCCAAGGAATTTCCTGAACCATCATCTGGTGCTAACACCCTCTCACATCTGAGTTTATTGTCTGAATGAGTTGAATCTTCACATTCTGAGGCAGATGACTGCCCAGGATCATAGCAAGTGGTATTTGTACGTTTGTTTTGTTTTCTGCCATCTAAACAAACAGGGGAATCCTTCCGAACAGGCGCACATATCAATTGTGCCTCTAATGGTTCAGCCTTGTTAACAATGGATGCAACAGCCTTGCTGTGAATATCAATGAGATTATACAATGATGATGCCCTGGCATAAATTTCATTATCCCACTTGCATCGCATTAGGACAGAGAGCGCATGCATGCAAGCCTTTGACCGTCTAAATAGTTCAGAAACATGAGCGGCAACCATAGCTGCCGCAACTATTTCATTTGAACTATAACTCCATGAGGTACCAACAGAAGACGGCTTCAGCGAAAAAAGTGCCTCTAAAATTGCTAAGATTCTGTGAGTATGATAAATAGCTGAGTCAATACCATGTCCATACTGAATAGAAGATCCATTTACTTTTGCAGGGTTGGCTATAGTTTGAACATCTTTAGCAGTTGAATTATTATTTCCTCTTGTAACCAAAGGGAACAACTGAAGCTCACAGGCAAGAGCACAAACAGCAGCCAGCACATAAGAATCAAATGCAGCTACAGGCCCTTGTTTTTTTGTTTTTCTAGGTTTTATGTCTCTCGGCTTTTCAGATTGTGCCTGTGATTCCTCAATGCTCTCATCCGGAGGATAACTTTCTTCACCTCTTGGTCTCTTACTGCCACTGAACTGAGCTTCATGGCTAACGCACACAGTCAAGACAACAAAAAGTAGGCGTGAAGCAAGCTCTACAGAAGCACATGATTCTAAAAAGAGGGAATGGACCATTGTACGAAGCTCTGCTACAGCAAGATTCTTGGACGCAGAACCTATGCTGTATCTTGTTTTTCTGGTTTGCTCCCTAGAGGATTCAGGTGGAAAAGTTCTCTGTAGAATTGCTTGAACAGTAGCCACAAATATCTTCATGAGACATGCTTCAGAAGGACTTCCACGTGGAAGGTATTCCAGGACCTTAAGAAGAGGTATGTATAGGTTCCATGATAATATAGGAGGCTGCAATGGGGTTGCAACAATAATTTCGGGAAGATCAACAGCTGAAGAGCTCAAGGGAATCAGGCCATAAGCAGCTTCCCATATAGTACAAATTCTCCATTCGACCTCCGGGCCATGAGCACAAAGCATTGATGCAATCCCTTGGGCAGTAGCTTCAATAGTTGCTTCAGCTGCAGGCACCTCTATCTGATGAACAGTATTTTGAGATAATTTTTCAGTACTTGTGAACATGCATTATTGTATGTATAGACCCATAAATATGAACCGCTTCTCAGCAAATGGAAACATTAAGCTAAAGAATGGAAAATAACATGCAAAATTTTGAAGTTGACCACTAATACCTGCTTCCTATAACATGAGATATAACCACTGGAAGGTTCATGTTGAACTTCTACTCCCTCAACTTGTCTTAATGGAGGAAAAAGCAGTGCAGGCTGTGACAGTATCCGAAAAAGCAAAGCTGCAGCAGCATCAGCAGCAATACCTGCTCTCATAGACATCGCAGTCCCAATTGCTCGCAAAAAATGCAAATGCATCCAATTCCGAGGAAGCTACATCAACATCAATAAAAGCAATTTGCTAAGACAAATAGAATGGTGAAAGCTGAAAGCATAATTGCATCATTTTGAAGACAATTATATATTATTTCCCCAACAAACAATTGGTACTAGAACAGACCACTTCCTCGGAGAGAACTCCAAATAAGTGTATATCATCAGCTTAAAGTGATTATGTGATAGGTGTTTTAAGAAAAAGATGGCTGTCATAACTGTTAAATGGAGCTATCACACACTGGGTAAGTTTAGAGTTTGTTGTAGTCTTATATTCAGGACGGCCTCACCATCTATAGCCAACAGGCTTTACATTGAATACTGAAAAATAGTGATGTTTAACATCTTAATTTTAACTTCAATACACAGTATATGAACACAGCCACCTTTAATGAATACTGTGGGAAAACACTTATTTACAGCTGGTTGTAATCTTGTAATCTGTATATTTATATTTGTATCTCTAGAATTAAGTATTTGTATCCCTAGAATTAAGGAAGATTTAGTTTCCTAGTTTAACCCCTAGTTAGTTGTATATAAACCTAAGATTCTTGTATAATTGGAGATAAGCAGTTTTTCAATATACATTCAGTTTCCACAACCTTTAATGAATACTCTTTTATGAAGTATGGACGCACAAAACACTGTTTCCCTGCATCTAGAAGTATTTATTCATCCCATTTTCACAAGCTGGTTTCAGTGCAACAAACTTTAAACTAGCAGAGCAGACCAATGGCTTATAATTTTACCCCTAAAATCTTAGTCACTGAACCCCTAACTACCTTATAGAAACCAGTAGCAACATTTTACCAAAAACACATACTGAAACCTGTAGGGCTTTTTGGCTTCTACTGTCAAAAAATTGCAACTACATTTTTTCCCTAACAATCTAGTAATCATATATGCCTCAAATCTTCAGACTTTGAAAAATTTCCATCCCAATCTGAAACCGTGAAATGATAATCTTTCCTTACCAAGCACACTTAACATGTGATGTAAGCAACTTTTAGAATTTCATTTTATTTTTCCTTGTTCTGGGGGGTGTTGGAGAAAATTTTCAAAAACCAGGCTCAACAAGGCCCTCATCAGCTTTTACTTTGTCATTTCACAATCTTTATTCACCTTTCCCTGCCTTCTCTCCATGTATCAACTTGGGCAATTATAGATGGTCAGAAAACATCAATGAATCATTAACTTTAACATAGGTAAGATTCACAGGTCATATCCATAGAGACTTTACATTCCATCAAATTTCAGCAGTAGGAAAACCAAAAAATGTTAGTGGTCTAGCAGACTTCAGAATAGTAATTATATTGCTCATCTAATGTGACTAACTTTAACAAAGAGGTCAAAAATCATGATCCAACATCTACATGCTTTAAATACAAAACTTCAAATACTTAAAGGTGTTTTGAGAAACTGATTGACATTTAATGATCGCATTTAAGAAGAGGATTACATTTACTCATGCTGGAGGACAGATTATACCAATAACAGATAAATAAATTGATTTTTAAAATTGCCAATTTAAGAAGCTGAAAACAGGCTGTTTTTAAAGAACTAGGCTTAACCCCCTGAACTCATGTATTTCAAGGTCAATCAAGCTGAATATTACTCATAACTATTGCAGAAACTGTGATCTGTAAACATCAATTTTCCTTTCATATTTCAATGGCTGGGCTAACAAATGGGTTGATCCCCATCACTTAAAACGCCCAAAACATTTCTACGAACAACATTTAATTCCAAGTCCTTGATACAACCACCAATATTTGTTATGAAGGATTTTATCTTTCTTATTCATATTAATCTCATTAAGAACTGTATCAACTATATTTGTCGGCACCTTCACATAACGCAGTTTAGCATGTTGGCGAACAACATTAGCATTTTCATTAAGCTAATGCTCATAAATGGATTGTGAAAATTCAAAATAATCCAAGTAAGAATAACATGAAATTCGAGTTTGATACCAAAAAGTGTAATTTTATTTTCAAATATATGCAGTGAAAAGCATTTAACTCACCCTTATACCAGTTGCATAATCTTCAGCAGCCCGAAGTAGTTCCACAAGCTGTACAGCAGCATCAAGTGCATCTGGAGCCCATGATGGTGGCGCTTCTAGAAGTCCAAGAAGAAGTCTTTGAGTGGCACTTGGAGTTGCAATGGCATAGTACCTGATCCAAGAAGAAGTCTTTATCAATTACCTTATTATCAAGCATATATTTTCATCAATGTTGTTATTTTATGCACTACGACAAACTTTTGTAGTTGCATTTGTTAAACACTCCTATCCCAAATAGAATATCCTACATGCACATTGGAACATCTCAAAATCATATCTTCTTACCTTTTCAAAACATCCCAAAATCCTACCTTTTCCATATCCATAATAGATATTATAATATTTTTCTTATATATTTGCTTTGAGAATATCAGATTTTTATACTACAGAAAATTCTTAAAGTTTGAGTTAAGAAGTCAAAAGGTTTTTTACAAAGCCATGTAGAAGGAAATTTGGGATAGAAGGTGCATATAAACAAAAGCACACTAACATTGCACTCTTCACCCAACCAAACCTATCCTTCTCAGAAGAAGACAAAGAAATTGCCATTCCAACAAACATCAACATTCCTGATAAAAATTTGGGTGTGTTTTGCTCAATGCCCAGTTTACATGGCAAAACACAAGACTTACAAACTATGACTATGTACAACTACTATAGAACAAATATCCTTGAGCAATGTTATTCAAGAGCTCTCAAAGGTTCAGCTACTTACCGATGAAATAAACGAGCGTACGGTTCAAGAGCCGGTAGCCCAGCAACTAGATGCTCATCCAAAGCTGTTGTTGGGGGTGGAAGTAGTAGTGCAGGGACTGCTGCAGCTGTTAAAGTAGCAGTCTCATAGCGTGCAACCTCCTCATCACATACACTTAAAATCACACCAGCACCATTTGCAACAGCCCATCTTGGAGTTGATAGCATGAGCTGAGGATGCTTTCCAGATCCACGAGAAGCTTTTGAAAAACAATAGTCAAGTGATGAGTCCTCAGACTTAAAAATCTTATTATTTGTGGTTAGAAAAAAGAAATCCCAACTAAGGCTAACTTTATTTTCCAATCTTGATATACATCCGCACATCCATTCATCAATTATTGTGGTTCTAGTTTAGTAAATGCTCACATTAATTAGCATCATATTGTAAAATTATAACAAGACAGTAACTAGTAAGGCCACTAATGACGCTTCCATGACAATTTTACCACATAACATATTCTCATTTATGCCTTAAGCCCCAAGGCAACAATATAACAGAGGAACTTTCACCCTGTCTGCAAATAAAGATTAGCATAAATGTTTAATTTGGTAATGCTGCAAAGACAAGATCCTAGGAACCAATAAGCATGTCAGAATAATTTTCTGTACATAATCTTTTCAACTGGATTAAGAATATTTATTTTAAAGCATTCCACAATAGAATGTTGCTCAATTGGGCAAGATATGATGTATTTACTGTCATCGCAACTTATCAACTGGTTACATGCAGACTGCTCTTTAAAAGATGTATATAATCCTTTACTGCCTTAAAAGAATCTGCTAAACTACGCCTTCCCTAGAAAATTGGGTTTGATTAAGATGAGCCCCTTCGTAAATTACCACAAACAAAGTTTATAAAATCACTTTCAATTAGAGTCATATTTGACTGATTATGAAGTGAGAGATAGATCCTATCACTTATAACCGAATTTTGATTGACAGAATTTTCTAAACTCTAATAATATTTGTAGTTATTGATTCTTATTGATGTTGGTTGTAGTGTATATATGTATTATGTACAACATACACAAAAAATATGTATCAATTTAATGTTTCACCTTAATCTTATATTTCTACCTTTTCTATTTTTCATATATATTAGTAACTTTTTCAACTTAATAATAGAGGGCTTGACTTATTTAGTAATATCTTCATCTGTTGTTCTTAAACTTTTTCTAGTCCATTATGATAAAATCTTGAAAATTTTCATATTTAAAGCATGCATTTCCAGATTAAAGAAACAATTTCATAGCAAAAAATGTCAATGCCTGAACCTAAATCTATAGTATGAAGAAATGCATCAATGGCATAAAATGCCCACGTACAAGCATGTAAAACATAGCTAGTTCACTTAAAGGTCACAAACAGAGTTACAAGATGCAAAATCAGATTATATGTTCCTGCCCAAAATATTTAACTAACCAGTTGTAGGTGGCTTGAGGTCTCCTGCTGCATATTTACCCATAACACCGCTGCACCTGTTAACACATTTAAAGGACTGCCAGCTTCAGTAATAAGCACATAAAGTTCTATACAGTTAGATCATTCATAGGATGAACCACAAGAGCATTTAAACTCAATCACAGTTACATGAAAATTGAACTATTTTCTAATTACTTCTTAGAGAGGCCTTATAACTCAGAAGCACACCTTCCGTAGATGATGCAAACAAAAGTTTTGAGCCCAATATTCAAGCCTCGGTAAAAATTTTAGGACAGAAAGAAGAATTACACACCAGCCATAAAAAATGCTCACATTTGTAACTGATCATAGAGCTTATGCAACATAATAAATGCTATAAAAATGTGAACAAGTATAACCTGCAAGACAAAAGCTACCTAAGTCCCAAAGTAGCCAATTGGAAATGGCATCCTAAGCATGCGTAGGTATCCCAGCATTTATATTTTTATATATAAATAAGTAATGACTTGATTATGTCCAGAATAAAAATGACATGAAAAGTGAAGTCAGCATTTCCTGTCTACAAATCACAAAAACATACGGTACTTCTAACTTGCTCAACAAATCCTAAAGATGATTACAACAAATAACCTGTTTCAAGCATATGTTACAGTGGATTTGCTACAGAAGAAGTGCAGATTAATAATATAACAACACTCATAAGATATATTTGTGAACTTCCAACATGCCTTTTTCTAATTGCAAACAGACTTGAGCAGGAATAATAACAACAGAAATTTACCAGCTGACCATCTAAGCAACCTATTCAAACAAAATGAGCTGGCAACATATTACAAGCATATACCATGTCAAGCCTCAGCACACAAACAACCAATAACTGTTTTCAAACTCCCATTGCAAAATTCACCAGATGCCATAGGAAAAAAAGCCAGTCTCTAGATCAAACATAAAACCACGTCTCACAACATCCTTCCATGGCCTGCATAGGCAACATCCTTCCATGAGCTTCTTTTTCTTTTTGTTTAATCCATGAACTGAATTATCATCATACTTATAGCACATCAGTCTTAATGACATGCATTAAAATCTAATATAGCTCATTTGCCTATGCTATAATGGTGATCTTCACTAGCAGCATATTTATGCTTTTGATTTTGCTAAATAGAAGTGTAAACAAGCTAGATTTTTGAATTCTGACTTCCTTGACAGATCTATTGCCTTAATTATTTCACTAGGCTTCAAAGGAAGTAACTAAGAGGGCCTTAGTCCCAGCTGAAATCTTTTCCAAGAGTATTAATAGGCAGTCAGCTTCTCTCAGAAATGCAACGCCAAGAACATTTCACATTCAAAATCTATCAGCTTTAGAACATATAGATCTTAACGGCTAGCAAGAGCTACAAATATGCTGATTCATTTTCGAAATTAATAATCCACAAAACAGTTGAGACCATTGACTCAACTTCCAAAATATTTGGTGAAAGATTTTTAGCAGATTTTTTTTGGATTTGCTAAAGATACTGCTTCATAGTCAAGTCTACTTGGTGTGTAAGTTAGTATGCTTATAAATAATGGGAGTCTCAATAGGGTTAAGCATGATAGAATGATTTAAGTAAAGTTGTAGGGTTTTACAAGGTAGATACCTCATGGGACTAAAGGAGATCGAGAGTACCCATGAGTGTATATATTTGAATGTTGGCTATGTACGCACCCCATGGAACTATAAGAGATTGAGAGTGCCCATAAGTTTATGTTTTGTAATGAGTTTGATGTTTGGGTTGAGATAATGCTCTATAGGGCCAAAGTAGAATGAGAGGGCCTATAGATGTGAATGTTTAAATTGGTTTGGTTGAGTGTTTGTTTGATTAGTGAGTGAGTGTTTAGGTGCTGATGATTGTTGATATGTTTGTAATTCTCTACAACTAGTGGATCTTCTCTCTCATCCTGGACATAGGCAAGTTAAGTGCCAAATCACATTCAATTGTTGTCTCTTGTCTGGATATTTCATTGTCAAATTTTGCATCTGCTTGCTTGGTGATTGATTGATTGAGGCCTTGACCTAACAAAAACATGCACATTTGACTACAAATATATTGGAGGACTTCAATAAAACTTATGGGTTACAGAAGTCATTCAATTTTGTATTTTTCTTTTATTTTTGTATGAGAATTTCTTTCCTAACAGAGTGACTAGAGTGATGATCTTTCATTAGAAATTACTTATGAAGAGGCTGCCCTAGGCCTTAGCAAGGGATCTGCTCAGCTAGCGAGGGCAACAAGTGGCAATGATGAACCAAGAGATTCAACCATTGTCCCTTAGATAAATGCTTCATTGCGACTTTGACTTTTTGAATCTAATACGAAGTATCTCAGTTTTAAAGTGAAGATAAAAGTTTTCTATCCATGTGCCAACCTCGGTCAAATTATACCAAAGGTCCTTGTACTCTGCCAAAATTTGGAATTTAGCTACTATACTGTAATTCATACAAATTTAATCTTCACACTATTTTGATTTGACAATCTGAATCAAATCATTAACTCCGTTAATTTTTTGCTGTTAAAATACTAATGCGATGGTTGATTTGATGACATGGGCATTGACTTTGCTAACCAGGCGTTAACTTTGCTAACATGGCAACTCTTATGAATGAAATTAGTTGTTAAAATATGCAAATGGTCTTTAGACTTGCATGAAATTTTTATGCTCTTTCACCTCAAATTGAATTTTTATACTAGAGGAACTAAATTTCAAATTTCATGAGTACAAGGACCATTTGCATAATTTAATAACTAATTTTATTCATCCAAGTTGCCACGTCAGCAAAACAATGCCACATCAATGAAGTCAACACCTACATCATCAAGTCAACAATCATGTCAACATTTTTAACGGCAAAAAATTAACGAAGTTAGTGATTGGACTAAAATTATCATATCAAAATAGTACGAGGACTAAATTTGTATGAATTACAGTAAATGAACTAAATTCCAAATGTTCGCAAAGTGTAAGGACCTCTGAAATAATTTGGCCGCCAACCTCCACCAAAATCTCAACATAAGAGCAAGAGAAATTCCATAGAACAATGAATATAATTATGAAGGTATAATTTACAACCTTTTGGTTATGGAGTGCGGATAACCTTTATGACATGAAGAAATGTCTAAGAAGTGAAAGCTTAATATTATGAAGGCAAAGCTAAATCGAGCAGCAAGGAGGAAGCTAATGGAATAAAGATCATCAGTTGAAAAGGAAAGGGCTAAAATAAGGACAACAATGAAGGATAGATTGAAGAAAGCAATTCTGGCCCTTGATTACAGTCAGAATTAATTTAAGAGATACTCAATCCAAGTCAAAAGAGCAAGCTGGTTAGATGACTGTACTGATCTAATGTAATATTTATGATTGCAAGATAACTTCGTCCCAATTGGAAAATATCAAGAGCCGCTGTTAGTTCAAAAAAAAAATACAGATTAGAGAAGTTGGTGGCTGGAAGAGTCTGGAGGGGAACAAAGCCTATCAATTGTAACAAAATGTAAAGAATCACCTGTGACAAAAGGTCTGTGCTGACAGGAGTAATTCTAATGACCACTTGGCATAACTTTCAATAGGTTTAGATCAACTGTTTTGAGCTTTTGGCTTTTTCATTATTTTCTAGAAGTTGGAAGCCTGCCTTAAGGTTGACTAGGATACAGGTATTTAATAAACTTCAAAAGCTCCAGCGGCAGTAGTAATTGCTTTTAAAGGGATTTTTATATATACTTTTGTGAGACTAGAAAATATACTACTCTTACAGTTCCTTACCTTCTACCGATTGTTATTTGTTGCTTGCATTTTATCAAAGTTATGAAGCAAACTTTCTGCCATCTATATCTGTTCCCCCTTACTAAACCAGCCAGAATAACAAAGAGAAAATAACAATCAAAGCTATAATGCAGCCACCAACATGCTTTACGTAAGTATTGCAATGTTCAAACCATTAAAACCACTTCTATTTTTACAGAGGCCAATTGATGTTTTAAACTACACAGAAAGGACAACACTATGCTATAGTAAAAAACACTCACCAACGGAAGTAATCGCTCCTGATGCCCAAAGGTGCTGCAAGCAAAATATCAGTAATCCAGGGAGATAGAGGCCTTAGAGGCTTCCTCTCCTGTTGCATCAAAGGTATATGAAAGGATGGTTCCCCATCTACAGATTCACTTGTCGTAGCTTGGCTGCTGCTGTTGCTTCTATCTGTATCACTATTTTGTGGTTCCATTTTATATATTGGACGGTTGTAATGAGTCAGAATTCGCAAGATCTCCCCGCATGCCAGAGCCCACTGTTCAGAATACTCATTCTGTGAAAAAAAAGACATAAATGTCATATATATGTTCTTGGTCAGCCTTAATGATCCTTTTTCAGTGAAATAAACTAGATAAAAGAGAGAATCAAGAACGTAATATCTAGAAGGAAAAAAAGGAAAAAATAGTTAGTGACGCAAAGAGAATCTTCTCTACTGAATGAAAAAATAGGTGAAATTTAGCCAGATGAATTTTTTTATAATACCTCACTGCTTGGGCAGACTAAGGAGATGAATGAAGCAAAGGGAAGGGTACTCTTATCATACACCAGGGTACCATCAATGATGCATGAAATAATTGGAAGAACAACAGCATGCCCATGTTCTGGATGGTGAAGGACAAATGTTGCTGCAAAACAATTAAGTTTAAAGAACTGTCAAGCTCCAGTTATAATTTAAGTAAAAATTTGTCTTGAATTTTTAATTTAAAGTAGCAATGGATTGTACTATGAAGAAGAAAGAGCCAATACCCAAAACGTCATCAAAAAGGCGTTGTTCCTTAGATGGATAGTGGTTGCGGACAAGCTGTTACAAGAATAAGCAAATTTTGTTACATACATAAATCCCTAACCATCAAAGAATTTCCTCTATTGACATATTGATAATAAACAAATTAGTTAAGAACCTTTTCTTTTCATAACCTGCAGGTGTGAAATACTTGTATAAAACAAACATATTACATACCTCAGCAATATCCTCAGGGAATTGTTCTGATGTGAATTGACCAAGGTACTCAACATATGCAGTAATTTGAACCTAAACAAGAGGAAACATAATGAAGCATATGAATTTATAATAGCAAGAGATAATCCTGTAAATTCAAGGAATCAGAAAGACATGGATGTATCAACCCAAAATTTAAAATATATATATATATATACTATGCAAATGCTGGCTTTGGATGTGATATGATTTATCCAGGATAAAGTTTTTACATCCATTAACTTTAGACTGATCCCACAAGCACATCTAGCAAATGAAATAACTCTTGTATAAAGCCTAAATTTTCACAGCTTATCCTCAACCTCTTTAAATTGTAAAGCCAATTCTACCATATTCTCTTTTAATACCACTATTAACAATCCTTCAACTTCTATTTCAAGATATATTCCTTGTTCAATAGATCATAGATACCCATCCACTGCCTCTGGAATAAACCTTTATCACTTTGAAGATGTATAGAAGATGCTTGAAAAGATAAAAATAATGTGCAGTGTTTAGCTATGCTCAATAGGATTGTCTCACAAGGCAGCATGTAAAGTTGACAAAAGCAAACCCAACTTGAATGACCTGCCCAACCCGAATTGACTTGAAAGCCAATAACTTGAACACCACATGTTCCAAACTCAAACCACATCTGAATACAAATCTGATGGTTTGTGCATGATAGATTTGCAAAATTACTCAAGCAGTGTTTGGTAATTTGAATTTAAGAGAAGGGATTTGAATTTCAAATTTAGTATAAATCGTGATAAAGCATATGTAATATGACTTTAATGATTATTTTTGAACTCAAGGATTTTTGGGATCTATATTTAGTGGAGAATTTGAAATACTTATAAGTATTTGTTAACTTGAAATTCATCTTCTTAAACCCTTTCAAATATGTAGATATAGTGAATCTTAACTAGTTTGTATGTACTGTGTGCATTTCATTTTCACAATTTATATAGCAAACTAAATCCAAATCCACTCTCTCAAATTCATCTTCCTAAACATTGATAGAACTAATCTTCTCATGTCAGATTCATTTTTGTTCCAAAATTTAATGTTAGTTCTCACTTAAATAATCTTTTAACATCTAATAAGAATGAGTGAGAGTGAAAACTGGCTTTCTTCTTTGCAGTAGTAGGAAACTAATTTTCCTCTCTTTGTGTCTAATTGAACCATATTATATGTTCCACTTAATATCCACTAAACCTAATATTTAGTAATATATTCAATTTTTGTCACCTATTTCACCAACTTAAGTTTTCAGGTAAACCAAGCATGAAAATATAAGACATTTAAAAAGATTTAATGATGCAACTTAGTATCCAATGATCCAGAAAGATTCATGCAAAGAAAATAAAAAAACAGGACAATAAAAAAAAATCCAGGAGAAAGAAACTATGGTACCTTTCGTTCTTGAGGGTCTTGTGGCGGAGACCAGAACAGTGATGAGAACTGAAGGCCATCAATCCACCTCTCAGATGGATTAGCCATGTATCCTAAACAATATTTATCTTCCAAACCAATCACCAGAGCAAATAACAACAGCAAAACACACACACACACACACCAGAACCTAAGCTTCCACTCTGCAACAGCTACCAATCAAGAATCAAGATTTCGTAATTCAACATCCCAACCCTGTGCAGCCGTTGGATTCCCACAATATATATATGATTGAATAAAACAAAAAAAAATTGAACTTGCAGAAAATTCAACAAGACAACAGCCTGAGAAAAGTCTTGCCTTTAACTGTCTCAGGCCTTGTAAAACTAGTGAATTACTCTTTTAACTGATAATCAAAATCAAAATCTGTTCTTCACTGCAAAAACAAAGTGAAAATAATAATCAAAATTAATTAAAAAGAAAAGAAAGAAATTTTATCAAAAATAAGATTAGAAAAGAAAATCACTTGATAATCGAGCTAAGAACACTGTCTGCACAATACACCTACCTAAACGTTTAGATAACAACATGAACCAGATAATTAATATTGAAGAAATCTTCAAACTTTACAAATGGAAGTCCATGTAGAAAAAGCAATAACCAATTACCATCATAAGATAAAAATGCAAAAACAAAAACACCATAAATCATAAAAATAACAAAAAAATAGCTAAGATTAAATCCCAAAACCTATTTAAAAAATTATTTTAAAATTCATAAACAAAATGAAAATTTCCAAATTTGGAAGAGAAAAAGTAAAAATTAAAAAGAGAAGAAGAAGAAGAAGTTGGAATCTGAGTACCTGGGCTTCGGTTATCAGCTGCTAAAGATTTTCCTGAATTAATTTAGATTTAACTCTGTTAAAAAATGTGAGAATAGATAAATGAAAAAAAAAAAAAGAAAGAAAAATCTTTCAGTTTGGCTTGGAAAATTTTAGAGTTTTTGGTGAGAGAGAGAGACAGAGGAGATCTTTAGATGGGCTGTTCGCTTAGATTACTGATGACGTGGCAATGATATTTTCCTCTCGCCTTACTGGCTCCTGTATCATGTCATATCCACCCACCAGCATGACATGCATGATACGATCCATGACATGGAATGAACATACATACATATCATCCATTTATTTATAAAAAAAAGCATGTGGACAAAAATGGCACTGAGGTTTGTGAATTACGTTATTGGCCTTAGTAAAAAAACAATAATTAAAAAATGATGATAGTGGTGTCGTCCGTTTCAATATTTTTGGGTGATTGTTTTTTTAATTGGTTTTGTCGGAAGATATTTTGGGAGGAGTTTGGTAAGGTGTCTGGTTGTGGAGTACGTCTACCATTACACTCCGATCGTATGATTGGAATTTGTTTCCATTCAATCATTCCAATTTCTTTTGGAGGAAAGTCCTTTTATAATAGACTTGATAATTCGTTTTTTAATATCATATCCCGTATTATAATTTACATGTATAATAATATAAATATTAAAATATAAATATGATATAAATTATAAAATATATTTAAATTTTAAATATAAATATAATACGATTAATATATGTATTACATACTATATGATATAATTAATATATGTATAATTAATTTATTCAAATATAACATGAATAAATATAAATAATATGATATACATGAATAGATACGATTAACATGAATATATATAAGAATACGATTAAAATAATAAATAACTATAAAATATTCATCATTTATAATTTAATAAATTTGACATATTAATAATATAAAAAAATATTTATATATTAAAAAAATAAAAAAATTTAATACTCATTTAATATGTATTTAATATATATTTTTTTTAATTTTAATTTATATTGTATAACTGTATTAATTTTTAATATCAAATTCAAAATAATAAATAATTAAAGATTAAAGAATAAAATAATAATGTATAGGACTAATATTAATATTTATGTTGTATTTATATTATTAATACAAAAATAATTTTATGATAATTATTAAATGAGTATCATAATTAAATATTTAAAATAATTTTTATATGATATTAAATAACTAATTAAGTATCATAATTAAAAGATTAAAAATTAAAATAATCTTTATGTTTATATTAAATTAAAATAAATATAAAAAACGTGTTAAACATATTAAACGTGTATTCGTATAACAAAATTAAATTAAGTGTATTATTTATATCGTGTCACGTATTGAGACTAGTTAACACATATACGACATGAATTATGTTGTGTTAAAATTCGTATCAACATAGATAAATAAAAAATATTTTTAAAAAATATATATGATTTTTTTGGTGTCGTATTTAAAATTATCAGTCCTAATTTGTAGTGTCTATTTTTTTTATTTTAGATTTTAAATTTTAAATTGTTTATAATAATTTCAAAATTTTTAAAATGATGTTAATATAGTTTTTAATTAAATTTTGAGTAAAAATAAAAAAGAATTACAGCTTAAGATAATAAATTTAAAATTATTACCCTTTACAACAATATTAAGATATATTTATTAAAATAAAAATAAAATTTTTAAAAATAAAACAAAACTATCATTTAGCCTTAGATTTTAATAATTAACTTAAAATCATGGCAAAAATTATAATTTACTTTTTTCATAATAATTATAAAAATTTATTTCTTTCTAATAAATACATTTTGATACGACAACAAAGAGTAATAATTTTAAGTCAATTATCTTGATTTTATTTTATTTTATTTTATTTTATTAAATTTTATTTCCTATATATTTATAAATTTTGATAAAAATATAAAATTAAATCTTATTAAAAATAAAAATAAAAATTATTTTTAATAAAAAAAAAAAGAAATGAAACATACCTAAATAATTTCGACTCTCAAATGGTTGACATTTTATTTTTAAAATAATACAAAAAATTTGTATATACTAAAAAACTTAATTAGTAAAGTCTACACTCTAATTATAATTTTAAACTTAAATAATAACAAAATTATACTCAATTGCTAAGTGATCTTAAATCGATTACTTCTAATAAAATATTTTCTTAATAGATTATAGTAGCAAGTTAATTGTGTTAAGTTGACATAATTTTACAGAGTTTCAAATTACATTAGTAATAATTTATAAAAAGTACTTTCTAGTATTATTAATTATTATTTACTTCGTTTTAGTTAAGTGTTAAAAATATTATTGGAGTACTTTTCATTTCTTTCCTATTTAAAAAAAAATCTAGATTTATTTTTAAAAGGATTTAATTTTATATTCTTTGATAAAAATTTTTAAATATAGAGGAAATAAATTCTGATAAAATAAGAATAAAAAAATAAAATCAAGATGGATCTAAAATTATTATGTTTTGTTATCATACAAAAATATATTTATTAAAAAGAAAATAAAATTTTAAAATTATTAAGGAAACTAAACTACTATTTTGCCCTTAATTTTAAGTTGAATTGTGACAATAGAAGATAAAATTGATAGTTTTGTTTTCATTTTTAAAAGTTTAAAAGTTTTATTTATTTTTAAATAAATATATTTTATACGGTAACAATGAATAACAACTATGGATCTATTACGCTAAATTGTAATTCTCTCGTATTTTTATGTAAAATTTGATAAGATCTTCGTATTGACACTATTTTAAAAAGTTTGGGACTATCATGTAATAATTTAAAATTAAAGATAAAAATAAAACTCAAATAAAAGATTTTATACTACCAATGCACTTTACTCATTTCTTTTGTTTTCCCCTTGTTTATTTCTTCATTTTCATTTCCCATACTTCTTTTTAGTCTCCTTTAGCCAAAAGATGTTAAGGTGTATTCCCTTCATATAATTTAAAATTTTACTTTCAAAATATTTATTAGAAAAATTAATCATTAATTAACGAGAAAAAATCTTCTTATTACCAATTGGATTAACACTTTTGAATTTATTATACTAAATTCAAATATACATTAAATGTTCACAAATATATTTAAACAATTTAATACAACTTTTTAATTATTTTTTGGGTTAATAGTATCCGTAGTTTCTAAATTTTGATCAAATTTAATTTTGGTTCTTAATTTTTAAAAATTTTAATTGGATACCCAATTACCCAAAATTGTTGTATTTTGATCTATTCCTCTATAGAATCTCAAATGGGAGAGAAGAGATCAAAGTAAAATTCTCTCAAATTTTGAGAACCAAAGATAAAATTATCTCAAATTTTTTTATATTTCATATATACTATATAAAATATTCAATTTAAAATTATATTTATATATTTTTGTTGTAATACAATTTATTACTTAGATTTTTTGCTTTTAATAGAAAATAGAATTTCAAATATTAAAAAGAGTTAAAATTAAAATTCCTTTTCAAAAATTCAATATCATTTTAAAAACAAAAAAAATTCTATTAAAAATACTATCTTACTCATCAATCATAATAAAAATTATTATTTTCTATCGAAAAATCTATTTTTAAAATATTAAATATCTTTTTCTTTTCCTTTTTCATATATATTTTATAAAATATGTTTTATAAACAAAGAAAAAAAAAGAAAAATAATTAAATAAAAAGTTATTTATATATATAATATATTTTATAAATATTATAATTTAAAATATTTTTACTTTTTGTTATAATATGATTTATCAATAAAATAATATTTTTAATAGAAAATAGTTTTTTAAAAATTAAAATTAAGTTAAAATAATTCAAAATAATTTTTTAAAATTTCATATTATTTAAAAATTTTAAGTAAAATTTTTTATATCGGATTAAAAAATTAAATAAAACTCCATATCAAATCGTTTTTTAAAAAATACATTTATTAATCTATTCAAAAAAATTTTATAAAAAAAAATCAAATTTGAATCTCTTTTTTGTTAAAAACTTTATATTCATATAAAATAAAAATATAATTTAAAATTTTTTTTATTTTTTGTTTTTTATAAAACGTACTTTATAAAATATATTTGAAAAAGAAAAGATAAAATATATTTAATATTTTAAAAAATAATTTTTTTAGGATAGAAAATAATATTTTTATTATGATTTATGAGTAAAATAATATTTTTAATAGAAAATAATTTTTTGGTTTTAAAATGATATTGAGTTTTTAAAAAAGACTTTGAAATTCTTAACTTAATTTTAATTTTTGAAAACTATTACTAATAAATTATATTAGAACAAAAATATAAAATATAATTTTCAATTTAATATTTTATAAAATATATATATGAAATATATAAAATTTTGATATAGTTTCATCATTGGTTTCTAAAGTTTGAGAGGATTCTATTTTGATCCCTCTTTTATAACGTAAAATGCCAACAAACAACATCATGTGACACTTGCTAATATTTACTGTCAATTAGATGATTCCATAAACGGATAACCACAATAGGATAATTTTAGGTAATTGAGAATCAAATTAGAATTTTTTTAAATTAGAGACCAAAATAAAATTTAAATCAAAGTTTAGAAACTATAAAAGCTATTAACCCTTATTTTTTATTATTGAGGTTTTTATTTATAATTAAAATTTTTATAAAATGTTTAACTTCTATTACCATTGTAGAAAATAAAACATAGGAAATTTACGTTTCCATTTTGTTATCATTTAAAAAAAAAATGAAACCAGCAAAATCAATTACATATATAGAAAAGCAACCAAATTAGTTGGTTTAGAGATAGCAACAAAACGGGTTAAGGCAAATTTATGCTTGACTCGACTTCTTAGTAGTTACATTTGATTTCACTTCTATATGACATCATGTTATTATTTATAATATTCGACCTCAACCCCAGACATATATTTGTCCTATTCAATTCTTTCAAGTTATTATCATTTCGGGTAAAAAAAATTTTAAGAGTACTACAAACACCATTGTTAATAATGTCCTAAAGTTCATGGTAAAAAAAACTTAAAATTCATCTAGCCTTAGGGCTTTAAGTGGAGCCCAAAATTAAACAAAACCTTTTTAACTTCATCATCATGGATCTTTTTGTAAAGTTCAAATTTCATCCTAAGCAAAATCACCTCTTCCATTGTCTCCAACACTTATTTTGTCATAGGACTTGCCTGAAAAAAAAATATCTTTATAATGGTTAGCAGTAAAAATTGAAATTTCAATCCTCTTTTCTAACTACTCATTTTCATTGTACTTACTACAAATAATAGCATTACATTTCTATTTTTTTAGTACATAAGGGCAAAAATCACTTACACACAACTTTTAGGTCTTGCAACTCTCAAAACATCATCTTTCATCAATCTATTTAAAGCAATAGGAGGAGACAATAACTTAGCTACATTAAAGATAATCTAATGAGCTAAATTGCTAAAAAGGTCCACACAGTAGTTGACCTCTCGCTAGATATGAACAAGAGAACAATCCCAGTCTAATTGAAGAAGCTGTTTACAACCATATACATGATAATACCTAATAAACATAGCATATATTCTAACCATAATAATTGATCCTTACCAAATCTACTTGTAAACTCAAATATCCAATAGAATTCACTATCCCTAGAAAGTCCACCAATCACTAAATCACTAGGATTAGAATTAGTAGCTACATCCACATTTAGTTTGATGAAATTCAAAGGGGGTGTTATCATGAAATATAAAAAAATTGTCGGTCCAATGAATTCCTACTAAATATCCTATATCTCAAATAATCTTTAACATAAAGCTTAATGGAATAGAAACTGTAAAAACCTAATTTTGTTCAAATATATTCTAATCAATCATGATGCTTTAAAAATCGGGAGCAATTATTATCCAATATTTTCTTAGGATTTATGAATATTTAAATGCTTTTCAATAAGTTAAGTTTTAAGGAGATGCAAGAAAATAGTAAAAATCAATAGAAAAAGTCAAAAGTCTAATCAAACTTGTTCGAAATTAGTTGATTTTAGTCAAAACTTGGTCAAAATTCAGGGCATTTTGTTCGAATTAAACTAAGACGTTGGATTCTTGAAGACTCTAAAACAAAATTTGAGTTTTGAGCAAAAAAAGGTAAAATAACTAAATACCCTTAAGAGGCCCTAAGTCGAAGTTGGTTAAGATCAATCAAGATTACTTGAAATTGGTCAATTTTTTTTTCAAATAGTTAAGTTTAGAAAAAAAATCCTTGGAAAAATTAAATTTTGAGTTAAAATGACCAAAATGTCCCATGATCAAACTTAGTCAAACTTGCACCAACCCTTGAAATTCAAGATTGAATAGGACTATTAAAGCTTATGATTAATAAAATTATGATTTGGATTGTCACGGCCCGAGATCAAAATACAACACGATCATATTACCTTGAAGTAAACCTCAAAGTAATACGAAGCTTTCTATCAAGTAAAATCCATATCTTTAATCTAACTAATGATACATCTTTATATATATATAAATACAAACCATATAAAAATACAAAATTATTTCATAAGATCTCATTAGCCAATATTGTCTCTAACGACTAAGTAATTGTTTCCATTTGATCTTCTAGCTTTTCATAAAACTAAGTAAACTTATCACTTACTCATCTGTAAATAAAAAGTAAAAGAAAAATGAGCAAACTACAGTTTAGCAAGTATAGGCTCACACACCTTATCAGATCAAGCATTTTTTTCATACATATCATATAGATCATTCAAAATATTCATTAAATCATAATGTTAAAATATTTCAAAGATCATCATTTTATCAAATATTTCGTAAATTCATAAATCAATGTCAAAACATGTCAATTCATAAATCATTACAAAATATGTTATTATTCAAATATCGTACTCAAACCAAATCATGGATCAATCATTAAAAATCATCATAAATCATTGTTATCATAAATCATCATTATCATTCGTTTATTGTTAGCTACAATCATTGCTATAACCCGTGATCTTGATCGTATCGATAATTTCATCCTCATGATCATTACTAACTATTATAACCCGTCAACCAAGGCCTTACGCTAACTACTATAACCTGTTAGTAAGGCAGTATGATCATATCTATGCTAACTACTATAACCCGTTAACCAGGGTCGTAGAATTAGTTCTAGTGTCAATGATCCCACTTCTCAAGGATGTAAAAACGTAACTATCATAAAATTGTTCATTAAACATAAATCATTTTCTCATTTCATTCATAAGCATGATCCATCATTTATATAGAAAAACACAAAATAATCATATGCTTGATCCTATTTTCATACATCGAAAATAATGAAATAAACCATTCATTCATTTAGAAATATATATATATATACATAGATTTGAAGACAAGCAAAGTGTGTGAGATTCTACCTACCTCATTTCGATTTCACCATTTAGTTTTTCCTCCAAAATAATTAATGTCCTATTCAAGATAATTTTAACATAATAGAAATTAATCAACCCATTTTCGAGACCAATTATACCAAAAATAATTAAGTTAAACAATAATTAACTCGAGTAACTAATTTTAGTAGCTTGCACTACTTTCACTAAAATGATCATATCTTAAGATATCCGAGTTAGAATTAAAATATTTTTAATGCATTAGAGACTAGACTCGATAAGCTTTCTAATCACATATGACCTATCTCTGATTCCTTGTGGATTAATTATAATAATTTTTACAATCCACGTCATATGCTGCTACTAGATAGCCTATATATATTCTAATAAAAAGTATGCATTTATTAATAAGAAACTACAAATTCAATTCCG
The DNA here is from genome assembly GCF_047325235.1 of Durio zibethinus. Lineage (NCBI taxonomy): Eukaryota > Viridiplantae > Streptophyta > Magnoliopsida > Malvales > Malvaceae > Durio > Durio zibethinus. The sequence continues at coordinate 26,528,798 of NC_143162.1, forward strand.
CTTATTTTGTTGAAAAGTAGACTCAATGATCTTTTCAAACATGTATGGCTCAATACATAATTCCTTGTATAAACATTAAGAGGAATTTCGTAATTCCTTCTCGCTGCTGCTATTAGGCAGCCTATACATCCTTAAGTAAATATTAAACTACTCTTCATATAAAACTCAGAATTGACTCCTATTTATTTCATTGGAATGTAAATTCAGTAAGCTTTCCAACGATATATAATAATCATAGTAGTATTTTATCCCTTAATACAGAATATTATCCTAATTCATCACTGTAAACATTAAGGTTCATATTAAGGTTCATATGAAATAAAAATTTTTCTTTCTATCCCTATCAAATTTCTATTTTCTAGTTTTACAGCAATAAAATCACATTACCAAACTTTCTTAATACTTAATTAGATTGTTATTAAAGTCTAAATTATTGTCCAAACTAATCTTGAAGAGGGATAATGAAAACCCTAAAATTTTAGGGTTCTTCGATTACAAATTACTCCTCAAAACTTAACAATCAACACTCCAAAATTGAAAGAAATTATTTACTCACCTTTGACAGACAATTCTTCTTGCAGATTTTGTTGTTACCCTTCACTTTGAATCCTTCGGTGTTTTTTCTGTATAAGAAATAGAGGAGAAATAAGCCACATTTTTCTTTCGATTAGTCATTGACCAAAAACTGTAGAATAAGTTAACCCTATTAAAAAAATTAGGTTATTTATCAATAAGTCATCTACATTTCCTATTCTTTAATAAAGAGTCCCTCAATTTATAAATATACTTAAAATGATCCCTTTTTTTTATGGGTATTATAATATCCTTCCACCGGACTTTGTCTATCTCGTCACCAAATTTGAAAAGCCGAAAATGCCTTAAAGATATCTAGACTAAAACCTAGCAAGATATATTTCCTTTCTCTTTGCTTTCGTCATTTTTGGTTTTTTTTTTTATTCTTAACTTTGCTCTTCTTTTTTCACTTCTTGACAGTCAATTGATGTTTGACAGAAGGTTGATAATGCTGGGTGCTGGCTGTTGGCCGTTTTCGATCTCTTTGTTAATGAATCTAGAATTGTTGCTAGGTTACTGAAGGCTGTGGGATTTTTGTGATTTTTTAGATTGTTGGGTTGTGGTGACGTGGCTTAGGTTTTCTTTTGAGTTTGTGTTGGCTTTGGGTTTGGTTTGGCAGCTAGCTAAGTATTGCTTTTGCTCAAATTTTCTCTATGATTTTCTCATGATTTCTATGTTGAATCCATATATATTTATAACAGAGTCTCAATTTAGGATTAGATTATTTTAAACAAAATTAAAGATTATCCCTTAAGATTAATTTTCAAATTGTTTCTAATGAAGTTTACCATTAAAAGATAACCACAGCCAATATTAAAAATTTAGCTCTTTCATCTTTTTTTTTTTTTGAAATAATCAAATGATTGAGGATAAAAACAAAATAAATTAAGATACAATAAACAAGGACAAAAGTGAAAAAAATAATAATAACAAAATAAAATGATAAGATAAATAAATACAATCCAAGAATGGAAAAAAGGTCTAGGTCTAGGCACAATCAATTTTGGCTCCAGACTAAATGGGGTATCTATAAACCGAATTATCAAATCTAGTTTTGTTAAGTAGCCTATTATTTTTAGGGATCCTTAATCAAATTTAGAACTTCTTTAAAAAAATAAATTTATTAGGTGATCAATCATATCTAATTAAAAAAAATTAGTAGCAACTTCTAATTTAGTATCTAGTAATTGAGTTCACGAATTTAAAAAAAAATAGATTTATTAGGTGATCAATCACCCTTAAATAAAAAATATTGGTAGAAACTTCTAATTTAGTATCTAATGATTAAGTTCAAACATTATGTCCAATCTCCAAACTAAACCCAATTAGCTAAAGAAGTTCTTCCTGAAATAACATTCGGAGGTGAGTCTCTCTTCCAACTCAAACAAAAAGATTAGGGTTTTCTTCCAACTTTTTTTCTACCCTTCCAATCTTAGCAAGAAGCTTCGTTTTCCTTTTAAACACATTTCCAAACACCAAAAGGTTTCACTTCCTGACCAATTTTGTGAAATCATAGCTATTGCTATTATATGGTAACTTTATCCAATATGGTTATCAAACTTGGCCCAAAAAGTACCCTTGGATTAACCACAAAACTACATATTAAATTAATTTTGATTTAATATATTTACATATGTAACATATATAATTATTCATCTAAAAATAAATATATTCTGGCATAATACATAGATAACGCTAGCTTGATAGTTACAAAGTTTTATTTTTTTAGAGATTTTAATTTTTGAATGCAGATCAAATTGATTTAATAGTTTGGATCGACATTGACCAAATTTGATCTAATAATAATAGAACTGATCAGAGTGAAGGATTGATAATTGGATAGATCGGTTTGTTTATAGATAATGGTGTGGCTTTGAAACAAAATGCTCCAAATATCTTTTTAATAGTTTTTGTTATTTTTTTAATAAATTATTTAAGGTAACTTCATTAGGGACTAATCAAGATAATCATGTGTGTTTTTCTCTTTGCAGAAGGGCTTTAATTAGCATTTAATTAGAAAAGCAAAAGTGATCATCTTCATTTGGAATCCAATTAAAAATATTGTTGGTGAAATCACTATATTAAAATTGGTAGTGGCGCTTGACTTTGAAGAAAGGAAAGTTTTAGTGCTAAATGAACCACCGTCCTTGTCTGTATGATGGTGAGTAGTAGTTGACTTCTTCAAATGCTAAAGAACAATTGGTTCACCCCACTTAACTAAGTGGAAAGAACACCAATTTCGCATTATAACAGTGTAATAAACTTGCTTATATTAAATTGGTGTTTTATTAAACTTGAAAGCCATGTTTTTTCTATTTCACTCTCCCTCTAAATTAGGATACATAGTTTTATATGCTCAATTTTTTTCTAGCTTTTTCCATAACAGTTGTTACTAGTTCATTTATACAACTTGATAAAAATACACCTAGAAATACATAAATTCATGAAATGTAGACAGCACTTAATTAATCGAAATTACACCGATTAATGAAATTTTCTAACGGATGCTATGGGCAATTGTTAAAGTGATATTTCAAAAAAAAAAAAAAATTTATTGTCTATTCTTGAATTGAATTTAATGGAAAATTGCTTTAAATGAAAAATCATTTTCTATAACAACAATTTATCTAACCTTAACAAATCTTTATAAACACCTGTTAATTGAATCTTTAATTAATTAATATAAACAAAAGAAAAAAAAAGTGAAGAAATATATAAGGAGAAGGGTAAAACTACTAAAATAGAACAACTAAGGATTTTGAAAAGCATAAAGTGCTCGGTAGGCAAAAATACTCACAAGAGTTAATTTAGTTGATAAAAAAGATTATTAATCAGGATTCAGTTATTATTTGGAGCATTTGGAAAATTAAATTTTAAATATTTTTAAGTCAATGATTACAAGTGCGTGTTTAAAATTACTTTAAAAAAAAAAAAAAAATTAGACTCGAACAAAATATAAGTATATCTCTCATCATATTAAAAAAAAATCCAACTTTTAAGTGTATATTGTAATTCGATGAATCCAATTTCTTCGTATATATTTCATTGGAAATTTAGCTAAAATACTTTCTTTTCCAACTTCCACTCTCAACGCTCAAGCAACATGTATGCAGAAAAAATTAAATATATATAGGTTAAAGCTGTAGCCATATGGGAAAGAATTATAAGAGATTAGAATAATGTAATCATCTTAAAAGCATAACTTAACATTCAAAAGCCACTTAAAAGGCATATTCAAGAAATTGTTAAGGTTCTCTTAATTTGAGTTTATAATATTTTTGTCGATTATCTTACAATTTTTTTTTATAGGATCTTCCAATTTGATGCTACTTCATTCAATATGCCATTGTTGTATGATGATAGTAACTAATGCAATCAATGGAAGAATATGAATATGAAACTTTGGGTAAGGCATTTGAAAAACTGTTTTAAAGATAAAATTTTTTCTGTTTAGGTGCAAATGGACTTTGAGATCAATCAAAAAAGAAAAAGATTGTATTATAAAAATGTGTTTGATACATAAGATAATAATAGAATAGGATAAGATGATATTATAAATGAAATTAGATTAAATAATATGATCCTATCTTATATTTGATATATTTAAGGATTAGGATATGATAATTTATTTATTGGTCGTAATTATCCTTTCTAAAATTTTATATAATTTAAATTATTAATGTAATTTTTAAGGATATAATAAAACATATAAATTCAATCCTATGAATTAAAAATAATCTTCTCTACTTTGGGAGGATTAAATCAATCTATACCAAGAGAATTATTAATCCTTCTTGTAATCATGTTTCTTTCTTTAGATATAAACTAAACATAAGATAAAATGATTATCATCTTATCTTTAGATATAGATTTGATGTCTTTTCTTTATATGCATTATCCTATGCACCAAACACGATCTAAGTTTTTATTGAACACATTTGAAGCAAAAGCCAAAAAATAGAGTAAGAGAGAATGATTTAATTCTTTAAATAATTGTATGTAAAATTGTGTTAAATGAATAAAAATATTTATAAGCCTCAAATTGGCATTTGAAACACTTCTTTATGAACAAGCATCACTTGGGTGAAAAAGCACCACTTTTAGAATGAAGCATTATGTGTAACAAACAAGATTTTTAAAATTTCAGCAAAGGTATTTGAATGCCCATGCCATGATATTTGAATTTCATGGGTAAATTTTCATACAAAATATGAAATCTTTTAGGGCATTGGACTATCCATGAGACGGCATTCGGATGCCTAAGACAAATTTTCAGGTATATTGCTTTTAATTAAACTTGTTCATTTGAATTCTCTTCACTCTTAATGTTATCATTTTATTTAGATAAGTTCATGTATTTTATTACATCCAAATAAATTTTTATATTTTAATTTGTATCTAAATAAACTATTCGTTTTAAATTTGTATCTAAATAAGTTCTTAACATTTTTACCTAAATGACATTTAATATAATAAATCTTTTGTTTAACATAAGGACTTATTTGGATATGAATAAAAAAAAAGAGTATTTTTTAGTACGATAAAAATATATAAATTTATTTTAAAAAGTGAAATCATTTAGGAGTTTTTAAAATATTTTATCCATTTTTTAACTTCCAAATATGATTCTTTAGCACTTATGCATAGTGAAAGGATTATAGACTTTGTTTTTATAAAAATCATTCAAGAAAACATTCATTATTTGATAATATATACAACAATTATTTCATAAATGGTTTAGGATTCATATCTAAATAAATATGTAAATTGAGTGGATAAAATATGATTATATTAATATCAATATATATATAAAATAAAATATCTAAAAATAAAATTATTTAAATTAGTAATTTTTATTTAATATATAATTTAATTTAAAATCATATTTTAAAATTAATTAAATAAAAATTTTGCAAATATCTTTTAAAAATAAATCTTTGAAGAAGTGAGGGCATCAATCTATTGTATATAAAATTTAACCCCTTTTTAATTATGTAATTTTAATAATTGTAAATAAAATGCAGTATAAAAAATAAAAATATTTACAGTTTTGTTTACAAACTAAATAACTGGTGTTTGATGTTGGACTTACCATAACCACAATTTGTATGAAAAACTTTTATCTAGAGATAAGGATTCAATTCATCAGATATTAATATATTGAATTGCTTCACGTAACTTCTAAGTTTCAATATAAGTTTAAAACTTTTATTCGTTCGAAAGAAAAATTCAAATATGATTCTTTAAATTAATTGATTTCTTATATGTAATAGTTGTATAAGATTATAATTTTTTTATATTTAATAATTTCATTAAAAATGGATTAAAAGACAAATTTACCGTCATATACTAAGGGTGGATATTAAAATTTGTCATTGTACTTTGCTTAGGTTGATATTTGTCATTGTACATTTTATTTTTGATGATTTTTATGCCACACTTAATGAGAATGAAATATTTTATCGATTTATAAAATTAATTTTGAATAAAATAAAAATATAATATGTATATTCAATATGTAAAAATTATACTTGATGTGTCATATTAAAAAAACTATTGTTGGATTTTTGAAATTTATACTTAAATAAATACTTTTCAAATATTAAATTTAAATTAATTAAAATTTTAATTCTAATATATCAAGTAAAAAAAGTATGATAAAAATAATAAAAAAAGAGAGAAATTAAATGAGAAGAAGATAGAGGTAGAAAGCATTTGGGGAAAAAAAAAGATGGTTAAACGGCAAGTATACGATGTTGTTTAAATTTTTTTTATTAAGCAATAGGAAAATTTTCAGTTTTGCTCTCTCTCTCTCTCTCTCTCTCTCTCTCTATATATATATATATATATATATATGAGTTGATTTGAATAAAATTTTTTATGTAGAGTCTAATAAATTTATGAGAAATTATCTTCAAATAACATTTTAATAAATTTGAACTCAAGCATCAAAAATAGAAATATACTCTTTTTGTCACATAAATAAAAAAGAAGGTTAAAAATTGTTTCAAAAAAACGAATCATTCCATTTGTAAAGGGAATAATTAAAAAAACTTTCAAAAAAAAATCCAATTTTAGAGTTGAGAGAAGAATTGACGAAATTAAAAAAGATTTGGGTGAAACTAAAAAAGATTCGATAATCAGTAATAAGATGATTGACGAATCATCCCTTCAAATTCAATCTATAGAGTGGATAAATTATTTATTAACAGAAAAAAGATAAAAGATCTTATTGAGAGAACAAACACAATCAAAAATCAAATAAAAAAAATTATAAAAGACAAGAAATTAGAATTATCAAAAAATTTTTGAAAAATATTAAAAAGAAGAAATATTTTTAAATTCCTAAAAGGAAAAAAATGACAAAAATTATTAAACGAAAATTTGATAAAGGGCAAACTTATCGTTATGTTATAGATAAATATTGAATTTTGTAATTATGCTTTGATTTCATTAAATTTTGTCATTATACTTTTATTTTTAGGTTAAAGGTAAATAAAATAAAATTTTATAATGTACATATTAAATATTTTGTTTGAATATTTATATTTTTTATTTTATTCAAAAATTATTTTAAATATTTTAATTAAATATTTTATTTTGATTAACTTTGATTCAAAAACTAAATACAAAATTCAATATTCACTCATTGAAAGGACAAATATACCATTTATCCAAGGAAAAAAAAAATTACGGAGTTCGATTCTGGGGTCTCAAACCTTTACACACAAGATCACGCAATGGTCCAGATGCATTAGATTCCATCGACGTGGGCCCCGAAATCACAAAGCTCACCCAAAGCCAGAGGCAGTCCCGCCCAGAAGCGTAGAACCATTACAGCTAAGGCACGTGGAATGTTCAGTGGCGGAGAATTTAAGGTCAGGTTTCCACGGGCAGACAGGAAATATCTGGCCCTAGACGCACCACTAAGCATCCCAGTTGTAGATATTTTTTTCATTCCGCACCCTTTCCCCCACTCGAATAACTCCCCCAAACAACCAATCAGGGAGTAGCTATAGATATATACAGGTAGAGGAAACGTGGCGCAATGACGTGCTAGGAATATATCTTGTTCTGATCGTGGGCTTCTTTGCCCACTTGTTCATCCCCTTGATCTGGTGGGTCGCCCACATGTTATGGATGGTTTTTGTTTTCTTTTGAGGATGGCATGCATCAATAAATGCTTTGCATCATGGATCATGCACGGATGTGACTGGCAGTGGCTATGATTGGAGTGCTGATACGTGTCGCTTTTGAATTGGCTGCTTTTCCTTCCTAGTTGTTTGTTTTCTTCATCGTTTGACTTCCTCTAATGGGTGATGAAAAAGTTTTTTATTTTTTTCCCATCTGACTAATTTGCCCTTCTTTTTTTTTCTTCAGGTGAATGTAATTTTCTCACCAAAACAAAGCTAATAAAAAAATTATGAAATGTAAGGAATAGAAGTATATAACTAGGATTACTATTTTGAATGAAAATTTTAAATTTTATAAATTAAATTAAAATATTATCACATGTTTTATTTTTTAGTATATTAATTTATTAAATTTTTTAAATATAATTTAATAAGATATATAGCAACTTTACTTGTAATTCTAACAAAAGATTTTAAAATTTTCACAAATAATATATTAGATAATTTTTTATATAATTATATATAAAAATAATTGTATATTTATATAAATTTTATTCTAATTGTCTCGAGATACAAATTTGAGTTTTATTATCTCTAATTATAATAGTACATAATTATATATTAATTTACTCAAGAAATAAATAAAAATTAACCATTAAGCAATAAATTGATAAAATATTAAATTTTTAGTTCCAATAACTCCCTAACAATCTTAAGTAAAATAATTGGAATCTCTATTCTCTGAAATTATATTTAATAGAAACAAAAATAATCAAATTAAAATATCTTGCAACCTAATTAGGTATTCTTCTTTTAAGGAAAAAAAAGTACTACCACTACTTGTATTAATTTTATTAAATAAAAACTTTGCCATGAGCAATTGACACCTACTTTGACCTAAACATGAATGCAAAGAGTTAAAAGGTTGAATAATTGATATTAATGAATTAGAAAAGTCACTTAAAAGGAATATAAATTTTTCAATAAAAGCAACTTTTGATATTGATTATTTGATTTTATGTTTGCAACTTTCAAGCATGTACAAACATGCCTAAAAGTTTAAATGTATTTCCAATTCTTATCACCTTGTTTTTGGTAATTTCATTGTTTGTCATCCTAAACCCCTTTTAAAATCCACTAGCTTAATGGGATTGGAAGGAGATTACTACTAAACCAGTCGTCAAACTTTTAAAACCACTTCCATAATTAAATTCAGTTTTATCTACACCCATGATGTGGGTGAGTTACTATCTAAACATTACAAAAAAAAAAAAAAAAAAAACCAAAAATATGAAAAAAAACACAATAACATATTTAATTCATACCAATAAGAAAACTAATAATTGTGCAAATTTTTTTGGTGAATTAGATACATTTTGGGAATTTTATAATTTTAACATTTCATAATCTTCCGTATGGCTTAATAAAATTTATATAAGGTATTTAGTAAGAGTGACTTTAAATAATTATTTTAATAATACATACATATTTTATTTTATCATTTGACTTTAAATAAATTTTTTAAATTGTTAGTATCACTTGATTCGTAAAATCTAATTCATTCAAAAACATTATTAATAATATAAATTTTTTAATTTTTTATCGTTGTCCCATTCAGTTTTTAAATAGTAGAAAAACTTTGAGTATATTTGAATAATAAAGTTGTAGCTTGAGATTTTAATTTGAATATCTCAGGGTTATATTTTGAAAAAAAAGTTTGACATTTGTAGAATAAAAAAAATCAACAAAATAATTAATTAAAAATTTATTATACTATTTAAATAAAAAGAATTTTTACCATGAAAATTAAAAAGGTTAATTACGTCTTAATAAAGTTATTCGGAAGGAAAAAAGTCTTAACAACGGAATTAGAAGAATCTAGAACGACAAAACATAAATGATATAAAAGAGTTGAATGGCGGTCTGCAATTGTCATTAAAAAACCCTTATAAAAAGAATAAGAATCAACAAATCAAATGCTTAGGTCGGTGACATGAGCCAAAATAGGTTAATATTTATTATTAAAAGAATCATTCTGCAAGGCAATCAAAAGCGTGACGGTAACTTCAAACGACCCCTTAGTCTCTTTAAATTAAATTTAATTAAACTTAAAATCATGCGTTGAATGACTCAAATTGCCAGGTGCTCCTACATTTCATCGCAACGTGTCCCAAAAATTGTTGGTGGGACCCAAACAGTATAATCATGTCCTTGAGAAAACGATGGACGGTGGTTGATAGCTACATGCATCATGCAGTGTTTCTGACTTGTAAAACTCGTACCATATATTTTAGGACGGCTTGGACGTTTAGCAAGTGAAAACAAATGCGGAGTAATTTATACGCCTATGACAACTTTAGCTCAAACAGTTTTACTTTTTTTTTAAAAAATACGATACTACGTAAGTTAAACTAGTCATAGGGTCCTGATTTTGTCAGGTATGTTATAAAAATTTGTAGCTTTTTGTTTGTAAAAAGCAGTATTAGTTATTCATTAATCATGATGTTAGTGTGAAGTTATTTTGTATATAATAAACATAAAATATTTTATAATTTTATATTTAAATTAAATATTATCATAATATATAAATCTGTAGATCTATCATTAGACATAAATAAAAGAGAATCATTATTATTTTTTTTATTTAGATGTGATTGATCACTTAAAACATATTTTAATATGCGAAAATAAATATTACGCTCGGGAGTCGATTACGTTTGATGAAAGTTGTAACACTTCCACAATATCCATCCAAAAAATGATACCAGTTTGATTTCAAATTATCAATGTCTTGATCTTTTTTATGATTTATCAAATAATTTAATATTAAAAATTAATCTTAAAATTATCCCAATAGTTTGGTAGTAATTTAAGATAATTTTTTCAATTCAGGAGTATTTATAGAGACTAGTATCCCATTCTGAAGAGGTTTTGTCATCGGATTTATTGGTTTACTTTACACAAAAAAAATTAGTAAAGCCTCCCAATAGTTTGGTAGAGCTTACTTTAAAGCAATTCTCTAATAGTTTAGAGAATAAAAATTATTTTTGTTTATTTAAAAAGATTATTATTATTATTATTATTATTATTGAAAGGGTTTTATTTTTATTGTTATTTTGAAAACTCTATTTGAAAATGTATATTTTTTATTTTTGGTTTTTTTGCCTTATTTAATTTTTTTAAAAAGGTAAAATAAATTATAAAATAAAAGAAATTGAAAATAAAAATAAGTTAAAAATATAAAATAAATAAAATCATAAAATCAGGAGAAAATAGAAAAGAAAAACCTGTGATTCGAATCAGGTCGGCATATGAGTAAGAAAGCAGGTCAACGGGTCACGCGCGGATCCTGGGCTATCCAAAACATCATTGTGTTGGGAAAGTATAAAAGTCACATTACTCAATTTTTCTTCAGAATTATTTGAGTATGCCTCTCTTTCTGAAATGGTTATTCTTTTGTCTTCTCTATTTAAAAATTGATGAATAAATCCCAAATACTAGCAAGAAATTTTTGAAAACACAATAAATTATCTAGAAAGCTAAACCCAAAAATCCCTAAAATGCAAAACCTTACAGAAATTCAAACTAAAAAAATACCAAATCCCAATCCTAGAAAATCTAAACAAATCAAACCCAGAACCTAAAACCTCTTGGTTGCTAAACAAATTTCTCTTTTTTTTTCTCTATCTTTTTTTCTCTCTCTCAAGAGTTTTTTTTGCATAATCTTTTTTCCTTCCTTTCCCTTGCTTTGATCACAGGTTTATATAAAAGTTCATGCTCAATTAATTCTTTTTAAATCCATGATTTTGTTTTATTTCCATTTTAATGAGAATTGATTTTGAAATTAAATCCCAAAAATATCTCCCTATCATGTTAATGTGAATTGATTATGGAATTAAATCTCAATAATCTCTCCATATCAAATGCCAATTGATTCTGAAATTAAATCTAAAAAATCTCTCAACTATGGTTAAACTCCAAAAAAAAAATTCTTGGATAATATGGAGTATCTACAGCTGCCTCTCTTTGTGTATTTTCTATGGAATAGGAATAGCACAAAGACAAAAAAACATCCATTTTGTTTGAGTCTAAAATTTGAGATTTAAAAAGTGATCAAAGTAGGCCAAAATGATTAAGACTAAATTGCAAAACAAGAAATAAAATGATATGGATTGAGCCAAGATCAAAATAGGTGATCGAGATGAAACCATAAGTCAAAAAAATAAAGCAACCAGACTGAGTCCAGGTCAAAAATAAATGACCAGAATGAAATCACAAGTCATAAGAAATCACAAGTTACGAGTCATGAAAGATGACCTGGACTAAGCCAAGATCAAGTAAGTGATAACAAAGTAATACAAGTTTATGCCTTATGCAAATGTAATGTATGTAGAGTTGATGTCATAAAATTTCAATTGTGATGATAAAGTTCTCAAGACTCTACCAGTTCTTTTTAGCTTCTTGGTATTTAGAGTAAACTTTATCAACTGATTCATGTTATTCTTTTCATTTGGTCACAACTCACAAGTTGTGTCAACCAATCTATTATTGAATTCATCATTGGGTCACCCTATTTGCCTTTTCTAAATTACATTCTCATTCTTCTTTTCATTTATATCATCTTGGAATTTTTTCAAAAAAATTAAAAACTCTTTATGAAAAATGTCATTCATTTATTTGCCAACATTCAAATAAGTGATAGATATGATGCATTTTCTTGGTTTATTTAGAGAATGCTCATTTGGTGAACGGTAGAAAAAATGGATTTTTATTATTGAAAGAATAAAAGGTATGGTCAAGAACAACTCAAAGGTGAACAAAGATAAAATGCTTTGATTTATTCAAATAGGACATTAATCCAAAATAATGAGTGCTCAGACAATTTTGAACTCAAACTCAGGATTATCCTTCAAAAACACATTTCATTAGAATTTTCAATCTTTGAACTAATCATCATCCTTATTCAAGTTTTCATCTTCACTTAAACTGCCCTTTCGGGTTTTCAATTTAAGTCTTCATTTTTCCTCCTTTGTCTCTTTTCCTATTTTATTTTTTTATTTTTTTTCTTTTGCTTTTTTATTTTTTTTTATTTTTTTTCTTCTTTTTCTTTTTGTACATTTTTTTCTCATTTGCTGACACTTTGATCAAAGCTTCACATAATCCAATGATAAACCTGCCCCAATTCAATTCATGATTCTACAAATTAAGTATTCACATTTGATCAAAATAGACTTTTAAGGGATGTAACGTAAGCTAAAGTCAATGGTGCCAAAGAAAGGGATAAAATAGGCCCAAATTGCATTTGAAGGGTAATCAAACCAAAGACTATTTATTCATATGGGGTACTTTGATATTTTGCCCTATTAATTTTTTTTTTTTGTTTCTTTTTTTTTTTTTGGGTAGAGCACATTGACATTTTACCCCATCAATTTTTTTAATGGAACACATTGGCATATTGTCCGATCAATTTTTTTTTTCTTTTTTTTTCATTTTTTTTCATTTTTTCATTTTTTAGGAAAACTTGATCACAAAATAGGTTTGCCCATAAGGATGAAGAAATTTCTTAAACTTTGCTCCTAGTACGAGGGTGATCTTTGGTTAGGGTTTCTCAAAAGAAATTTTTAATAGGCTTAAATGGGGTAGAAAGAGATAATTTTATTTTTTACAAGATAGAAGAAAAATGTCCATTTCTCATTTCAAACATGAATACTCTCAATGAAGAACATTTATAGACTAGAAGCAAGCTTGTGAGTGAACAATCACAAAGATCATGTGTCACATCACTTTCAAAATTCTTCACCAAATTTATCTTATTTTTATTTAGTAGTTTTAATGAATCAACAATCTTCATCTATCAATTAAACCATCATGAATGATGTTTTTAAAATTGAATCCTGAATTATCATCTTGACTGTCTAAACATTCATTATTTAAAATTAAAGAATGGATATGAAAAAAGGTATAAGAAGGTAAAAGTAAATAATAGTGGTTCATACAAAAGAGAAATGTCATGAAAATGCATAATATCTATCACTTTTATTAAAATGATGAAAAATAAACTGAAATCTAAGCTCATAAAAGAGATCCATATTCTCAAGAAATCCTAAGATGATAATCAATTTCAATCAGCCTTCTCAAAGTCATGCCCCTGAATGATTGGGTAAAAAGTTTTTACAGATATTCAGCTCTCTTGATTCATTGAAGCTTATCAAACCTACTCGAATCAAACTTTGTATCTTATGCTTGAAAGCAAGGTAAGTTTCTATGGAGTGATCCACATTCTAATTATAATAGTCACATGTGGCATTACGTTGTACCATTTAGGATATGGTGACTTCAATGGTTTCAAAAAGACTAAGGATACTAGGTTATTCTTGGCCAATTTTGAAAATAGCTCAGTATAAATTATGAAAATATGATCAATGCAAGCCCTCTCTTGATTACCTTTAGATATTTCCAAACCACTTGCTTGATTGTTAGGCCTTGAAAATGGTGTAGCAACAGCATTAGGCCCATATGTAGATGCTTGAAAAGTTGATTGAGGATGACTTAGAGCAATATTATTCATGGTTGGGAGATAAAGCTAGTAAGAAACTTATGCAATATTATTGGTTGTTGGATAGTAAGTAGGATGAACATATGGTGGATATGGAGTATAACTCACCGTTTGGGCTTCATCCTTTTCTCTTTTAGGCATCCCACCTTCTTTGGTACTATTGATCTTTTCTTTTTTAAGCTTACTACTCTTAATGGCACTTCCAATAATCTCTTTTGATATCACTATATCAACAAAGTTTTTTATTACATTTTCTATCATCTTTTCATAATAAGATGACTTCAAAATACTTACAAACAAAACCATTATTTTTTTTAGTCAAGGGTGGCTGTACTTAAGCAATGGCATCCCGTCATCTCTGGGCATATTTTTTAAAAAACTCAAATGCTTTCTTTTCCATGTCTTGTAATGAAAGGTGATCAGGAGCCATATCTATGATGCGACGATATTGGCTAATGAAAGATCGAGTTAAATCTTTTCACAACTTAATGTGAGTTTTATCCAGTTGGACATACCATTTTACAGTAGACCTACTCAAACTATCTTGAAACACATGTATGAGTAACTTCTCATTACTAGCATATGCTGTAATCTTACGACAATACATTATGATATGTGTGATGGGGCACTTAGTACCATTATACTTTTTAAATTTTGGTACCTTAAATTTTGAAAGAATCATAACATCTAGAACTAGGTAAAGGTTGGCAGCATCCATGGATCCATAAAAAATAATACCATTTATAGACCGCAATCTTTCTTTAATCATGCTCATGGCTTAATTGATTTTAGAGTCTTTTAAAGGTAAAGTCATCTGTAGTTTTTCTTTCTATTTAGTCTCATCCATTTTGGGAATTTAGATTGGTTCATCTGTTTTTTCAGTGAAGACAAGATTGGTATAGCTTTGAACATTCCTTTGATTGAAATTTGAGAACATGGTCTATTTTTGATGAAAGGTTAGAGTGACTTGAGTTTGATGTGGAACGAAACTTGAAAGATACAGTGGCTCAGTATCTTCATGTGAAATATCTTTTTCTGTTACCTTTTCTTTATTTTCCTTTTCCAGAGCTTTTAGGATTCTACTCAATTTTTTATCAAGTACTTCATGAGCTTTTTTATTCTTTCAAGTCGGTCTATATTATCTCACTCCATTTTTTTAGCTCTAGCTCGAGTGTAATACTGGTGTTGATCTATCCTTGAACCTTGATTTCTCACAATTATGGTGTAAATTTAGAATGATGTTTATGGATCTATCAAATTATGCATGAGAATGAATGCAATGATTTATGAATGTATGCATACATAAAAAATGGTTAGTAAGCATAATATGTAATCTGCATATATGTTTATGGATATGCATAAAAAGAAAAAAAATAAAAGAAGATAAGAGAATCGGTTAGTTATCTCAAATAAAAAAAAGAATAAACACTATAAAGCAAGTAAAATAACATCATGACCCTAGATTCAGGTTAACTATAAAGAGTGAAAGGATATGGATCTATCTATGGTTGAGCTCTTAAAGTTAAC
This sequence comes from Durio zibethinus, assembly GCF_047325235.1. Lineage (NCBI taxonomy): Eukaryota > Viridiplantae > Streptophyta > Magnoliopsida > Malvales > Malvaceae > Durio > Durio zibethinus. Next base: position 26,544,587 of record NC_143162.1, read on the forward strand.
TATATGCGGTTTGGGTAATTCTAAAAGGTTCTCAAATTGTTCCTTACATCATGGTCCATCACAAACTAGTAAGGCACCAAAATCTCACCCATCGTAGGCTTAAAGCGAAAATGGATCAATCTGAGTGGAAGTGTTTCACGGGCCCATGTGGAGACATGAAATTTCATAAGGGCATAGGTACTTCACTTCCTCCTAGGGGTAATGCCCGGGTAAAGGGCTTATGTTATGCACTTACAAATGAATAACAAATATAAACAATAAATAGGTAATTAGGCAAATATAAGCAACGAAAAATAAAGAGGTATACACAATGAAAATGAAAATAAATAGTAAAGCAAATATAAGCAATAAAAGAGAATAAAATAATTTCAAACTTATTAAGTAAGGCTTGGATAATAAGAAATCATTTATTGGCTTAACTCTTAACGTCCCCAACGGAGTCACCAAATTGTCATAACGTATAGATCTGTGGACCTATTGCTAGACGTGGATGAAAAGGAGTCACCACTAATCTTTTTTTATTTAGGTGTGATTGACCACTTAAAACATATTTTGATCTGCGAAAATATATGTTAGGTTCGAGAGTCGGTTACGCATAAGAAAAGTTATAGCACCTCCACAATACCCATCCAAATGATGGTACCAGTTTGATTTCAAATTATTCAAGCCTTGATCATTTTTATGATTTACTAAATAATTTAATATTAAAAATTAATCTTAAAATTATCCCAATAATTTGATAGCAATTTAAGATAATTTTCTCACCATAAGAGTATTCATAGAGACTAGTGTTTTATTCTGAAGAGGTTCCACCGTTGGATTTATTGGTTTACTTTATACAAAAAAAAAAATCAGTAAAACCTCCTAATAGTTTAGTAGGGCTTATTTCAAAGCAATCATCCAATAGTTTAAATGATAAAAATTATTTTTGTTTATTTGAAAAGATTTTTATTATTATTAAAAGGTTTTTTTTATTTTTTTTATTTTTGTTATTTTGAAAACTTTATTTGAAAAGATTTTTTTTTTATTTTTGTTTTTTCTCTTATTTTATTTTTTAAAAAAGGTAGAATAAATTATAAAATAAAAGAAATTGAAAATAAAATAAGTTAAAAATATAAAATAAATAAAATAAAAAAATTAGGAGAAAATAGAAAAAAAAAACTTGCGATTCAGATCAAGTCGGCATACGGGTAAAAACGCAGATCAATGAGTCATGCACGGATTCTAGGCTATCAAAACGGCATCGTGTTGGGGAAGTCTAAAAGCCACACCACTCAGCTTTTTTTTAGAATTATTGGAGTATGCCTCTTTCTGAAATGGTTATTCTTTTGTCTTCTCTCTAATTGATTTTTAAAAATTGACGAATAAATCCCAAATACTGGCAGAGAATTTTTGAAAACCCAACAAATTATGTAGAAAGCTAAACCCAGAAATCCCTGGAATGCAAAACCCTATAGAAATTCAAACCCAAAAATACCAAATCCCAATCCTAGAAAATCTAAACAAATCAAACCTAGGACCTAAAACTTTTTGGTTCCTAAACAAATTTCTCTTTTTTTTCTCCTCTCTAGAGTTTCTACATAATTGTTTTCTCTGCCCTTTTTTCTCTCTCTCAAGAGTTTTTTTTTTGCATGATCTTTTTTCCTTCCTTTCTCTTGCTTTGATCACAAGTTTATATAGAAGTTCATGCTCAATCAATTCTCCTTAAATCCATGATTTTGTTTAATTTTCGTTTTAATGAGAATTGATTTTGAAATCAAATTCCAAAAATCTCTCCCTATCATTTTAATGTGAATTGATTATAGAATTAAATCTCGAAAATCTTTCCACATCAAATGCCAATTGATTCTGGAATTAAATCTAAAAAATCTTTTAACTACGGTTAAACTCCAAAAAAAATTCCTGGACAAAATGGGGTGTCTACAAACCCCTTCACTTATTGTTAATTGATTTTAAGTTGGATGTTTAATATAATATCAGAGCTAAAATTTTCTTCTGTTGTCTTTTCTAAATTTATTATGCAAAAAACTTCTTTCATTTTTTCCTACACGTGATGGGATCTGTTAGTATGATGTTATCTCACATCTAATAAATATCTAATATTTTGTAATTTTATCTTTAATTGGGCCCCATCGTGATGAGGGCTTATTAGTATGATGTTATCCCACATCTAATAAATATCCAATATCATAAAATCTTATTTTCAAATTGAACCCCTCCACTTGCTGCTAATTAATTTTAAGTTGAATGTTTAACACATACTATATGTAAAACACTCGTAATACAATAGATTGATCACTTATTGAAAAAAAAAGTTTAAGTTCATTTAAGTATGATGGTTTTGGCAACCTTAGATTAAGGTTGCGCTTAGTATTGTTATAGGTTGTATCTATATAAAGGCTAAAACCTCAAGAAAATGTATTATAGCATCTGCAATATACCAACCTCTAAAGACCATTTTCAATGAAAAGTTCAAGGCAAGATCGATAGCAATGAAGTAGAGCATGTTTCATAGCAGTATGATACTTTATTGTATACTTGAGACCAACGGTATGAAAGACTCTCCTAATAATAAGATATATAAACCATTAGTTTCAGTCAAGATAGGATTTCATAACTAAAATTCAACCTATATTAGTTTTGACGAAATTGAACAACTGGAATACTTAAATTCTAAAATAAAAGACATACAAAGCAACTTAGCATGGCTTATCAAATGTGAGCTATGAACCATAGCTCATGCAACATGATCACAATTAACCCATGCATGATAAAAAAAAAAAATGATGACATCATGCAATTATAAGCCTCAGTTTTCTGCAATAACTAATGAAACCACTACAACCAAAGCACAAATATGATGTAAGCCATTTTCCACCATGAAACAAACAACAAAGACTTGTTCAAAATACAATTTTCATCACACACCACATGAAAGAAATAAACTATAGGGACCAAAAAAGATAGATATCCCTAATCAAAGACACATGAAAAAAGTAAAGAACTGAGTTTCATAAACTCAAATTAGTATCAAAACAACCATAATCATAGAAATGGATACATTATGATGCTAATTGGTGACCTAAGGCAAACTTATAAATTAAATAAAATAACATATTTCTTCTTTTATGAACTTGAATCAATATCAAAACAACAAACAGAAAATAGAGTTGAGAGTTTTATAAATCATTTATAGTTTTGTCTTTGCAGCTCATTCAAGGCCTTAAGTCAGACTTGAGGAACTTTGTTCTTGAAATGCCAACACCATACAGAAAATATTAGTTTGTCAAATAAATAAAATGTTTTTCAATCCAAAACAAGGTAAACATTTTGTATAAATTCAGTTAATTCAAAAAATAAATAATAAGTTTCTCTCTAATATGGTAATATGCAATTGAAATTCAAGGAAAAAAAATGATTCTTTTTAAAGGAATGGACATAAAGCATTTAAGTAAAGGAACACCTACATCTATTTGGAGTAAGAGGAAGTGGAAGGGACTCATTTGTTATGGAACATCACATATCCGATAGGTAACACCACTCTAATCATCATGATTGCTACTCCAATGATATATCTTAATGGGCTTGGTGGTTTAACCTTTATCATTGTTTTGAACTACACCACACACAATCATAACTTAACATCAACCATACATTTGATAACTATAATTTTGAGACTCAAATCAAAACATAAAAAAAGACTTACAGGCCTTTTTTTTAAAGAGCTTTTCTTTGAGCATAATTGTAGTTCCAAAAGCAAGGGATTTGGATCCCAGACGAAGAAAGAAATTTAGATGACAAAATTTTGAGTTTAGTCTTGGAAATCTAGATCTTTCTTGGGTTCATGATTGGTCTGGTCCTAATTTTCATAAAATTCATCCAATGACATCGAACAAAATTTAAAAAATTCCCAAATTCCTCAATCTACAAAATAAAAAAAACCATATGATATCCTCACCTTCAAAGTTCCTCTAACAGATCATATGGCATTGTGAAACCACCCAAGAAGGCTCCACCATCTTTCAAGTCTGACTTCAGCACCTAACCTTTTTGTGACCCAAACAAAAAAAAAATTCTAGTGAATAACAAAACAAAAAATAATTTTTTTCAAAAAAATTAAACGATGGAGTTAGCATTTAGAGAGACTAACTACAGTATCTAATGTTGTTGGCAACGGCCAATAGGACAACCAGACACAACGGCAGTAGCAAGAGAGGTGCAATGAATTGGTTGTACAGGATCACCTTCATTCAATTTTAATTTCACAAATATATGAGAAAGAAAGTGAGGTAAAATGAGAGAAACGAAAGTGGGTGTGCGTAGGAGTGGGAGGAAGAAGTTGGGAGAGGGAAAAAGTAGGGTTTTTTAAAGGTGTATAAGGGAAAAAAATTAGCATTTCTTGTGGACAAATGTTCATTAGGTGGTATACATTCCTTTCATGCATACACATGATGATACATATGGCTTTCATGCACAATCCATGTAAAATTCATGCACAAATAATTTAATATAAAATTATTACAAAGTGAAAAAAAAAAAAAAAACAAAGTTAGAAAGCTAGCTCTTATCACTAGAATCCTTAAGGGATTCTTTTGATATAAAGTTTATAGATTTCAGAATTTGTATAATTATTTTATTTTATTTATAAAATATACAAATTATTATATTATAATTAATGTTATATGTTAAATATAAATTTTTTTTTTTATTTTTTAAATCATAAAAAGTTTTATTTAAAAATCTTAAACAATATTATTTTTTCTATACTTTTTTTGTATTGTGTTATTTTTTGTATTTAAAATTATTCAATCTATTTCAAGCTTTTCTTATATCTTTTTTTTTTTTAGTGATTTTAAAGATATGTATTTTTATATTAATTTGGTGTGTTCAAGTTTTTTTCTAAAATTTTCTTTACAAAAAATAAAATCATAAATGACACAAAATTTATTTCTTTACCAATTGAACTAATTTTTATAAATTAACATAAACAAATTTTTAGTTTACTTTTTAAAGAATGAAGAATATGAAGTTGAATGCCATCAATAAATTGTTTTAATTAATAAGATTATAGTTTGTTTTGATAATAAATGATTACAAGATTTTATTGTAAGTGGAATCAAATATATTTAGCATGAAAATTGATGATTAATAAAATTTGAATAAAAGTGAAGAGTCTTGATTAGAACTTGAAAATGTCTATGAATTGAGTAGGGTCTCATGTACAACAAGGCCTAAAACATTTACAAGTTTAGAGTCAAGGCTCGGCTTAGCTCGTTCATTAAAATTCTTTATTATTTAAAAATAATTAAAATATTTTTATTATTAATATTTTAGATATATTTAAAATTAAAATTACATAATAAATTTTTTATTAATAGAACAATATTTTAGATCAAATAGGCTTGAGCTTAAAAATTTTTATCCAAGATCTGACCAAAATCTGTTAGTAGTCCACGGACTTGATAAGTCATTAGATCCGTGAACATGTCGAGATTCCATTTTTATAATTTTTTAAGTCGACTTTAAATCTAACTAGAGAGTGGGTAATTTTTAGATAAACATCAGGAAGGGAGAATATAAACACCCAGAAAACATGGTTTTCTTTTTTTTTTTGTTTATCAGAACTAAAGGGCAATTTACAAAAGTAATGCCGATTGTATTAGCATCAGCAGTGGCTAAACTGCTTCACAAAAAAATACAAAAAAGTGATGTAAAGGAGATGTAGAAACTTTTACATGATTAGCAAAAAGGGTTTCATTTTCTATTAGCAAAAGATGGAATGAAAGGTTGGTGGAAGTCAAACTCAAACATAGGTTGAGCAAGTTTGGTTTTCACACACGGCTCCATGTGCTCTAATTATAAATAAAAGCGTGATCTTTCTTCAGTTTTGGAAAAGGTATATGTTCAGTCCTCTGTTTTTTCTTCTCCCCTGCATGATATTATGTGCAATATAAGCATGTTAAATTTTGAAACATGGAAGTTCACATTGCAAATTCATCAACAATCATAATTTCTTGTAATTATATAGTTGTGACCTATGAATTTAGCAAAGGATAGAAAGTTGTTATATGACATTTGACACAATGACAATTACATGCATCCATACAAAACAAATGCATATTATTGAAGAATTAAATTGTTGGGATGAGAGTTTTTTACCTATATTTTGGTTTTTTTTTGGCAGGGCACTTTTCTTGGGGAGCTTGTGTGTTTGTGAAGCTGGAATCTGCTGCTGATGGGTGAGAGTAAGCACTTGAATTGATGATGTTGCTTGTTGTTTGTCTTCTGATTTTATGGGCTGTGCAGTAATTTTCTTGTAGGGTCTTTAGACCAGAACATTTTGTATCCAAGAATGTTCAGCTTCATAGCTTGCTGGGTGAAGCCACTCTCAAAAAATGAAGCCTTTATCAATGACCTCATTCACAGGAGCAGGGAGGATCATTGTTTCAAGTGTTTCTTTTGCTGCAATCTTCGGTATTGTGGAACTGATCAATTTTTCTACTAGTTTTGCAAATGCCAAAAGTTCCATTTGGCCAGTGTTGTACTCCACTGTCACATTCAACTTCATGCTGTAAAAAAAAAATTTAATTCATTATAATTATCAGTAGAATTTTTTATATAATTTCTCACTGAAACATAAAAACTTGATGGAAAGAAATGAGCAAACTGAATTTAAATGGAATTATATTAGAATTATTTTTTAGTTCCTATTTATAGTCGATTAATTTACAATTTTCTAATTGTGTTGTCAATGCAGTTTAAAAGTAAACACGATGGTGGAGTGTGCCGAGCTTACATGAGCATCGATGTTTTCTCCCAATATTCACCATGTGGGCGTAAGCATTGCTTACCAACATTGTAAAACCATCCAGTGGATGGATCCACATCAATGATCTTTGCTTGCCAGGAGAATGTGACATTTGAAACAAAAAGAGAGTTTTGATTGTTAATATTAGTGAAAAATAAATTAGAGGTTTTTATTTTTTTAATTTTTATTATCAATAGATATTTAAAAGCATTTCACCTGCAGTGAAAGTTGAAAGAAAAAGAAAAGTAGATAGCTAAATTTATGTAGTCAGCGTAGCACACATCAGCTCAAATATATCATTTAAGTGATGGAATTTTTGAATCTTAGATCCCAACTACTTAAGATAATTTTTGTTGGAGGTTAAAGGGAACATTTTAAAACACCCCCCCCCCCCCCCCCCCCGGGGGGTAAATGAAGGTTTGCATTTAGGATCATGGCAAGGCTGCAAAGAAATCCTAGTTGGATATTCCATTTAGTAGGAGACATTGTGAATTCTTATATGTTTTGTTGTTGGGTCGAAGCTCATAAGGTCTTTAACAGCGGTTTCTTTGATTTCCACGGCCGCGACACTTCGTGGTTCATCATCGGGAGCGACTATTTGAACTTACATATTTTCATTTGCGTGCCTGCATTGTCAGAGATTCAATCACCGCAAAAAGAAATTAGTGGATTTAAGAGTAATATGTTATAATAAGGGTATTCTATACCTTTGATTCAACTGCCATATCTCTGGTATATTTAAGTCTTAAATATATCTTTTTTGCAAAGCAAGAGGCCACATACAATACATCTTGAAGAGCAATAAAAGGAATGCTGGAATGAGAGTTTATTTTTTTACATGTTTTTGAACGGAAAATGTAGATTTTGTAATGTTACCATTTAGCTTTTGACTGTTGCTCCAACAAAGATGAGGATAGGATTTTGCATTTGTGATGGCTCTTTTGCATTTATCTTTTGAATGAGTTCTGCCCAAATTGTGACTCTTAGAATCTGTCCACTGTTATCATTGAATTGGGTTAATGGCAATATGGACTTTTATTCACGACATATGAAATTCATGGTTGCATATATTTTGTTTTTTCTTACCTTAGTGTATCTTGTATTTTCCTGGAAAATGAAATAGTAATGCCAGATTAAAACCTCGTTTAACATGATGTACGTAAGAAAGTTGCAAACTGAATGGAAGGAAACAAAGAAAGGATCGGGTATATAGGCAAACCAAAATTAAAATACACCATAAACCAATATGTAGGGTCCAATTCAGAAATCTGTGCTCTTGGATCAAATTAAATGCATTCATTGCATTTGCAGTAGTTAATCGATATCGATGAATCCATGAATGAATTTAAAATTTCATCATCTCTTTAAAACATGGTCCCTTCTAACTTCTTCCACAAAGAAATGCTTACTTCCTAAACTGAAACTCAGAAACTAAAAAAAAAAAAAAAAAAAAACACTATTTTAAGTTCAATAGCTGCCCTAAACAAGGGCGGATCTAAGATTCCTCATCAGGGCAAATATTTTAACTTAATTTATTAAATTTTTTATTGAAATACATATTAATATAAAAACTTCCAAACAAAATTAACATGTATAACAAATTTTTATGTCATATATAAATATAATATTTGCATAATTAAAATTAACTCTTTGATTATTGACAAATATACCTTAAACACCGCAAACACATACAAAAACATATAAATATGTATATATTAATTTAATAAAATTTTACATACTTATAAAATTCTTAAAATAGATATAATATGTGAAAAAAATAAAAATTAATATGTCAAGTTTTATAATCTATTTTCATTTCCTAATCATGTGGAGAATAAAAAAAATACTTACATCCTTATATATAATGAAAATAATATTTTTTTTAATATTCAATGAAAACAAGAAAGGCATGTTAGTTCAAGATATTTTTTTAATTTTTTATTCTTATTAATTCACACATTATATATTATCTATATGAATTCTAAACGTTCTTTGTTTGTTTTCTTACAAAATTACTATATATTGTAATGAAAATGCTTTCCACTTAAAAGTATAAATATTCAATTACTTTTTTTAAATAAAATATTCAATTATTAGATAAACAATAAATTTTTTTTTATGAGCCTCAATTTAATGGGGGCAAATACGATAGAAAAAAATTTTAGTGGGGGCAAACTTAAGTTTTCTAAAATTTATAAAATATTTTTATAATTAACTTGAAAAATTTTAAGATGTTAGTTGGGGGCAACTGTCCCCACAACTCCATACGTAGATCCGTATTTTGCCCTAAAAAAACAAAGTGCAGATTTTGAAAGCAACAATAAACTAATCTAAAACTCATAAAACCAAACCCAAAAGAAAATATTTCTTGCATGCTGTGGTCTCATACCTGATAAAAAAAAAGAAATTAAAAGACATAAATTTTACTATACAATCTCGAAAATCAACAAAATAAAACAAAAATCACCCAAAAAAAAAAAAAAAAACACTACAATGCATGAAACGAATAGAAGGAAACTCAAAAAACGCATCCCAAGAAAATAAAGAGATGGAGAAGGGAAAAAAAATACCGATCGACATGAATCAAACAGAGAAAAAAAACAAGAATGGACAGAGAAAAGAAGGAAAAAACAAAGACTTCTTGTTAAAAGGAAAAATCATAGTTAAAAAGGACTAATCTCTAATGCAATGTACAAAATTACATCTTTAATTATTTTTGAAGACAAACACGAGTTGAGAAAGAAAAAAACCAAATTAGTTTAATTGAAATATTTTAAATAATTTTTATTTATCTATTATGAATTAAAATTCGTGGTTGTGGTGAACGCAATCAAGTTCGTAAATTTATGAGGGAGTGTCCTTGTCTCTGGTAGGAGGAGTGGAGTCTTGGTTCTCAAGAGTCTATCCAAAGGCTATCGGTTCATAACCTTTGGGAGTTAGTCTTTTTTCTGGTTTTAGACTAGATTAATTGTTAAAGAGTAGGGAAGGGCAGTGTTTATTTCAAAAGGATGGCTGAGGATTTAAACGAGTTATGGAATCTGCTCTCCTTCACGGAGGAAGAACTGGATGGCGTCCAACCTGGTGACAAGGCTTTGGATGGGGCTAGTGCTGATTAAAAAAGATGGATGGTAGGCAGATTGTTGACTTCAAGATCTTTTAACAAGGACGCCACGACTAATACGTTAAAAATCATCTGGAGAACAACAAAGGAGGTTGATATCGTTATCCTTGAGGACAATCAGTTTCTCTTTAAGTCCGCTTCGAAAACTGACAAAAACAGGATTGTTGGCGGCGCCCGGTGGTCTTTTTACAAGAATCTCCTTCTTATGGAAGAATATAAGGCAAGGTTTTGTCCAACAGATTACAAACTTTATAATGCCAGTTTCTGAATCTGTGTATACGGGCTTCCACTAGGGTTGAGGACTAAGGAAATAGCTACATGCATAGGAGAAAAGGTAGGGCTTTTGCAGAAAGTGGATGCTGGACTGGATGGTGGAGGCTGGGCAAGATTCATGTGTTTCAAGGCTACCGTTGATATTTGAAAACCTCTGAGAAGAGCAATATTAGTCAAAAGGGATGATGGCTAGGATTTTTTGGGCAGGTTGGGGTATGAACGACTCCCCAACTTTTGTTATAGATGTGATATTATTGGCTACAGAGAATTAGACTGTGAACAAGCCAAAGTAGGGGAGGAACGTAATCACAAAATGCAATATGGCGAGTGACTCAGGGCCTCGCCATTAAAAAAGAAATATGGGTGGGAAGGATCATCATCGGCGTCTAACGCAAACCATGTAAGGGCGGCAGAGGTTGGCAAACCACGATAGAGGAAGGCTGACGTGGATGTGGGGGGAAGCAAGGAGCTAGTCCTCAATGAAGGGTCTGCTGTTATTCCGGAGAAAAATTTGGGATACGTTTCTGCGTTTGTTTTGCAAACTGAAGGCGGAATCTTAGGGGCTGATAACCCATGCAAACAAATACATGTTGAAAGGAATGGGAATATTCGATGTCGAAATCCATGCAACAAAAGGTGAACAAGCTGGGAGATTCAAGGAAGTCTCATAGTAATGAAACAACAAAACCAGATGGGGCCCCAGTTGCTTACAACAAATTGTCACTACATACCGAAGCCCAGTGGACTGATCGACCCAATGTGGATGAGGCATCAGGATATGCTAATTAAAAAGAAGAGGCTAGGGAGCAAAACAAGATAGGTTTGGAGAATATTGACAGGGAGGTCCCCACAAACCTGGCTCTTAAAAGTCTTATGCAAGATTTAATGAAGGGAGTAACATTTCATACACTATGAGTGTATGATTTTTATTATTATCAGTGAATAATATAAAGATATTTCATTGAATAAAATTTAAAATTTTAAACTTTTAAAAATAAATATTAATAAATTTATTTAGAGCTAATTAATTAAAATTAAAACTTTCTCTTCTTTGTCCCCTCCTTTTACATTTATCGCTTTATTTTTTTAAGATCATATTTAACCAATCTCTTATCAAGATCAATTAGCATGTTTTGATCAAACTTTAATTGGAAGAGACAAATTCTCACATACTTTGAAATAGCACTGACTTTGAAACTTTTCATAAATAAAATATTATCAGTAAACAAAAAATCGATAATCCAAAAAATACAGTAGAACAAAAATCAACCAGCATAATACTAAAACAGATTTTTAATACTTCCAACTTAATATGGTTGCTTACAGTAGCAAACTTGAAGGAAATCCAAAGACATGCAATTATCAAATATAACCATACAACCCCATCACCTATAGAGAAAAAATATAACAGCTCTTTATCACATAATTCCAACCCTTTCATTCAATATAATACAATCCTTTACCAGATATGCATAAGACGGAAAGCTTACCCAGTAAAAAAAATTAAAAAATAAAAAAAATACAATAAATGCATAGGGAGGTGACAACGAAGAAAAAAATTTTAATTTTAATTAATTAATTTTAAATAAATTTATTAATATTTATTTTTAAAAATTTAAAATTTTATTTATTAATGAGGTATCATTCACTAGTGTATAAAAATGATACACTGTCGGTGTCGGTGCATGAAATATTAATCCTTTAATGAACAGTGACAATAAAATGGAGCTGTGTGGGGGTCGTGAGGAAAATATTCCAAAGCATGGGAATGGCAGAAAATGGAAGAAACTGGCGAAGAGCCCGACACAAGCTAGGCAGAATGTGGAGTCTGGGACTAGAAAAAAGAGAAGCCAAGCTGACTCTCCAAGGGCTGAGATGATGGACATTGATTTTCAAACAAAAAAAGGTAGGGTCGAGGGATCGATAGCTACCAACAAGGAAATATAACGGCGGAGACTGGTTTCCAATTGCGTCGAGAGCCATGAAAACTTTAGCATGGAACTGCCGTGGGCTTGGGAACCCACGGACTGTTCGAGCACTTCACAACTTAGTGAAGAAAGAAGATCTTGCAATTGTCATTGTTAGCGAGACATTACTGAAGGTCAAAGACAGAATTAGAAGGAGATGTAGAATGAAAGCAGTAGTGGAAGTGGATTCAGTTGGCCACAGTGGAGGATTAGGGATGATGTGGAAGGAAGGTTTTAATTTAAAACTTCTAAGTTTTTCTAGGTAGAACATCGACATGGAGGCATCCGAACCATGTGAGCTAGAGTAAAGGGCTATAGGTTTCTACGGGGAGCCAAAAACAATAGATCGACAACAAGCATGGAGGACACTGGAGAATCTTGCGAACCAGTCACAAAGACCGTGACTCTGTTTAGGAGATTTTAACAAAATCCTATGGACAAATGAAAAAATGGGGGGAAATATCTGTCCGGCAAGGCAAATGAAAGTGTTTTGACAAACTATTGAGGTAGCAGGGCTGTCAAACCTGGGTTTCAACGGTATATGGTGTACTTGGGAAAGAGGAAATGATGCAGAGTCAGTGATTAGAGAACGCCCGGATAGGGGACTGGGAAACAAAAGATATCTAAAGTTGTTCCCACAGTACACGATGACAAAATTGGGGTCAACTGTCTCTGATCATAACCCGATTACTATGGACAACCAAGGGTGCAAAGCGCAGCATGGCAGAAGAAGCGACGAAGATTGTTTTTTGAATCTGCATGGGCTAAAGATGGGGAAGCAACAGAGGTAATTAAAAGCTCGTGGAGTTGGGAAATAACAGGTGGGATCCATGCAAGAATTAGACATGTGGTGCAGGCATTGGCGACGTGGAACAATAGCAAACATGGAGAAGCCACGTACAAACTTTCCAAGTCATAAGAGGAATATGCTGAGATGAAGAATGAGGCCCCTAACAATGCCGTGATACAAAAAATCTGAGGAAATTAGAAGAGAAATAAATGCAACGTTCGAGAGGGAAGAGTGCTATTGGGCCTAGCGGTCTAGGGTATGCTGGTTGCGTGATGGTGATAAAAATACAGCCTTTTTCATGCTAAAGCAACAAGCAGAAGAAGAAATAATATTATCAAGGGTCTGGAAGATGAGACAAGAGTTTGGATCGAAGATGAAAATTGGATTAAAAGGGAGGCAATGAAATACATCCCAGACTTATTCAACACTCAGGGATTGAGTGAGTATGGTGACATTTTAGATGTAATGGACAAGAACATAACAGACGAGATGAATGATCATCAACTGGCCGAGTTTACAACTGAAGAGACCAAGAAGGCACTCACACAGATGCATCCAGTTAAAGCGCCAGGACCTGATGGCATGCTTGCACTTTTTTACCAGAAGTACTGGAATCCTCATCCCTAAAGTTAAGAACCATAGGAAAATGTCCAATTTTAGGTCCATTAGCCTCTATAAATGTATCCTATAAGATCAGAGAAAAAGTCCTTGCAAATCGCCTTAAGCATGTCGTACCTTTTTATGTTAGCAATTCCAGAGTGCCTTTGTTCCAAGGAGGTTAATCACAGACAATGTATTTATTGCTTATGAGCTGACCTACAAGCTTAGAACTAGGTGAGTAGGAAGGGAAGGATTTATGGCCCTTAAGCTGACATGAGTAAAGCCTACAACAGAGTTGAGTGTTCTTTTTTGGATTTTATGATGCGTAAATTGGGTTTCCGTAATAAATGGGTGTTAATCATTATGAAATGCATCACATCTGTCTGTTACTCTATAGTGTTCAATGGTGATATTACAAACAGGTTCTACTCAGAATGAGGACTGCGCCAGGGGAGATCCTTTGTAGCCATATCTATTATTGTTGTGTACTGAAAGGTTTTCAGCACTTTTGATGAAGCATCAAAGAGAGGATCTGCTTAGTAGTATCAGTGCTAGCAGAAACGGGCCTAGAATCAACCACCTTTTTTTCGCAGATGGTAGTCTGCTCTTCTTGAAGGCAAAGAAGGCTTTCAGAAACATTGTGGATAGGATTCAGGTGAAGATTGGGCATTGGAATACACGAACTTTATCTTTGGGAGGAGAGGAGATTTTTATAAAATCAGTGTTACAAGCAATTCCAGCTTATGCCATGAGCTGTTTCCTCCTGCTAAAGGTATTTTGCCAAGAACTCAACAGCATAATTAGCAAGTACTGGTGGAGTGCAAAACAGGATGGAAAGGGTATCCATTGGGTAAAATAGGAAATCACATGTGTAAACAAAGGGGAAAGAGGGATGGCTTTAAGGAATTTTGAACTCTTTAATAAAGCACTCTTGGCCAAACAAGGTTGGCAGCTGCTAATAATACGGAGTCCTTGTTGTACAAAGTATAGGTACTTTCCAGAGTCCGATTTTATGGATATAAACCTAGGCGGGAATCCCTCTCTCACTAGGAGAAGTATATGGTCAGTAAGAGAGGACCTCAAGGCTAGACTTGCTTGGAGGGTTGGGAATGGCGACCAAATAAAAATATGGAACGACATGTGGCTGCCTAATAATAGAATGCTAATCTACGGGAGAAGTGAACATGAAAGAGTAGGGGAGGATGCCACATTGGCAAACTTATTTCACTCGCACACAAGAACCTCGAACGTGGAAACACTTAAAAGACTATTCTCTGAAGAAGAGATGAGCTGCATACGTATGGATCCTTTGAGGCAAGTAAGCCATGCAGATGTACGGGTTTGGTCTTTGGAGGAAAACGGACGTTTCACTATACGGAGCTTATATTGCTGGTTGGCGTGCGAACAGAACAGGATCTTTGGAAATGGAGTAAGGACTGATGTGGAAAGGAGATTTTACAAAAAGCCATAGAAGCTGGGGATCCTAAACAAAATTAAAATATTTGCTTGGAAATCAAATAATGGTCTTCTGCCAGTGTAAAACAGGCTTAGGCGTAGGGGAATCGAGGTTGATGCAACCTGTCCAAGATGTGGTTTGATTGAAGAAACGATCACACATGCACTATGGGTTTGTAATAGCATCAAAATGGCTTGGGACTTAGCTGAAATGCTAGCAGAATGGAGAAATATAGACCTGGCAGCTGATCGTTGTTGGCTTGAAGTGATAGCAGAGAAAATGGACGTAAGGAACTTGGAAGAGGGTCTGGTGCTTTGTTGGACTGCATGGAATGCTAGGAACAAAGCTAGGGAACCCACAGAAAGGTAGAATGGGTGGTTCGATCTACCAGGAACTATCTTTCCGAGTACAAAAAGGCAATGAGGACCACATAAAACATCCTCTTACCTAGCTGCAAAGTGGAAGGCACCACCTCTGGGATATGCGAAGCTTAACTTTGATGGGGCTCTTAACATTGCAACCTGCACGGGGGGACTTGGAGTGGTTGTGAGGAACGATAGAGGACAGTTCATGGGGGCTGCCACTGCGAGAGTGGACTATGTGAGAGATCCGGTCATAGTTGAGGCGTTAGCAGTGGCGAAGGCAATGGAATTAGCAGAACTTTTGCATCAGGAACGTGTCTTTCCTGAAGGTGATGCCATACAAGTGGTAAAGGGGTCCAAACATGGATTTGATGATTTATCAAATGTGGGAAACATCTACACAGAGGTAAGGACCATGGGAAACTCGTTATGATCCTTCCAGGTTGATTATGTCTGTCGCAATGCCAATAGGGCTGCTCATTGCTTAACTAGATATGTTTTGAATAGTTCTGTTGAAGAGATATGGTGTGGGGCCTGTCCAACCATAATCCAAGATAGTATCAACACTGATTGTATTGATCTTCAGTAATTTATTAATTATTTTGATTCCAAAAAAAAAAAAAAAAAAAAAGAATTGGGCATTAATTGAGAGAAAAGGATAGTTTTTATTATTGGAATGTATTTGGTCAATGCATTCACATAATAATATTAAAGTATTTAGAAACATTTTATATTGATATTTTAATAATTAAAAACAAAATTAAATAAAAATATATTATTTATAATCTATAATATATATAAACGTATGGATCTGGAAAATCTTTCAAACAGACAACATAAACATGATTGTTCAATATATTTCTAAAATGCAATTTGTTATTTTAAATTATTTTAAATTTAATATTTATAAAAAATAATATTATAATCAATTAACAATATCAACTATATGTTAGCTTTAATTAATTAAGTTCTAATACAAATCATATATTAATACTAATAGGAGTTTAAAACAAAGAAATAACTTTAAATTTTAACTAATTGATATTTTTTTAGCGGTTTAACTTTTATTATTATTAGAAGTGTTACAACTGGTTTTTTTATTTTATATATTTAATAACTTTTATGTTTTTCTTTGCATTGTTTATTTCTTCTTTTTATAAATTCTTTTTCACGTTTCAATTCTTAAATTTAATATTCTGCATGTAATATGTATGTTTATAATGATTTTATTTTTAACAGTTTAAAAATATTGTATAAAGATAATTAAAAATTGTTTTCTTTACATGGTATATATTTATGAATTAGAACAATGTTGGTTAAGTTATATCTATAAAATTAATTTTGTAAAGAATAGTGGATTTTGTAAAGAGTAGAGGATGGAGATGATGTCCACGTGGCACCCATTCCTTTCTTCAAAACTCTATTTTTTATTTATTAAACTTACTTTTTATTTTTTTTTATATTTTTGTATTTTAACTTTGTATTTGGTTTATTTTATTTTTTTATTAAAAAAATTTTGAAAAAAAAAGATAATGAAGGTAAAAATGATAAGACAATCTATATTTGATTGCTTTTTATTCAAACCATGCCAAATAGGTGCATTTTTTTTTTTAAATTAAGATTTTGTTGATTATTTTTTTTGAAAATGGGGTCTGAGTTGGAGATGGATTAAAAGTGTTTCGTCCCATCTCGAGTGTCCACGTAGCACCTTTATTTTTCATTTTCTTTTTTTTTTTTAAAGCTTTTGATTGTAGACATTTCATTTTGTTTGAGACGTTATCAATATTATTAGACTTCGAGCTTTAATTTGATATTGGGTTTTCAATTACGCCATTGGATATTAAGCCCAAATAAAAATGGCCCTAAATAATTTTATTTATTTTTGTTATTTAATGTGAATTTTTTTAAAATTTTTTAAATTGTGATTTTTTTTCAAGATTTGAAAATTAATTATTGAGTTTAGATTTCACAATACTTGGAGTCCAATTATGCAAAGTTAAAATTGAATCTTGATAGATGTGGTTTCATGAAAATTTTCCTATGAATTTTTAGATAGAAATTTGCTATAAAAAAAAAAGCATTAGTGGTTCAATTGAAGGGGGACCAGACATCAAGTAATTCACTATAAGAGGCCATTGAATAGTAAATGCCATTGAAAAGTAAATTCTGAGCATTCTTTGAATCAACAAAATAAGGGCTAGAAATATATCAATTTGGGATAGAATAGGCACGATTGACAGAAGCATTCATCAAGCAATAATCCTAGAGCCTAAACCTAGCCAAGAAACCACATTCGACGATAAACCAATTCTCAAAAAGCCAGTACCCGAGAATCAACCCCAAAAAGAGCATTGAGCAATCAGTAGCTAGGGGATAATAGGAATTTACGATCAATATAGAGGCAATTGACAGCCAAAGTTTGGTGTTTCAGAAGCATTAGCAACAAGAAGAGCAATTGGCAAGAAAAAGCAACATTCAAGTCATTTTTCAACCAACATATAGCCTCAATAAAAAAAACCCAGCAATCCAGAATCAAAGCCTAGTTTCACAACCATAAACCATTAGCAATTCAAACTCAGAGTCCAAACTACTCCAATTCCAAAAGCAGCCAAGTAAGAATCATAACACAGGCAAACAGAGAGGAGAAATCAAAAATCAAACCACAAACAAGAAAAGGAAAAAGTAAATTTTGGCAACAAAATTCTGGTAGAAAATCAAAATATCAACTGTAGGAGCAAACAATCCCAAGCAAAGATAGAGTTCAATATCCAAACCTAATACTCAACTGCCATACCCACACCTGAAAGCCAATAAATAGAAATCACCAAATCCAAACCTGAAATCTTAACCTGTTAGCCTTGAATTGATTAAAAGTTTTGAATTGACAAAACAAAAATTTGCCTAACTTGAATCAAACTTTCCTAATCTTAAATTAAAATTTTTCAGCCTTTTATCTTGTCAAAATTCATATAGAAGCAAAAAAAAAAAAAAAATTCTCAAAACAAAATGGATTAAGGCATGTTTTGGATAAAATGGATCGATCTCCTCATTTACGTGATCGATCTTCTAGCCAAAAGGATCGATCTATTTTTCTTTCAGTTTAAACTCATAGAAATTCATCAAGAACCAATTGATCCCCTTGTTGTAGGGATCAATTGGTTGGGGTTTAAACTTACCCAATCGATCCCTCCCTTAAAGGGATTGATTTGTTTTTTATACAGAATGTAATCCAATTTGAAAATCCACAAAAGGGATCGATCCCCTTACATAAAGGATCGATCACCTAAGAATGAGATCAATCAAGTGTGTTACCTGATTGATCGAGTAAGCTTTTTAAGGCACAAAATTGGGTTTTCACATAAGTGACCCAATCGATTCCATACATGAGAAGATCAATCCCTTGATGCTCAAAAAACCCCAACGATTATTTTTTGTCTGATATTTTGCATGTTTGAAGCATTAAATGTAAAGCAACGGCTATCTAATCATTTTTACATATAAATGAAGGCTTTCACGACAAATCAAATGTATAAATAGCTAAGAGAACTTATTACCTTCGCCAACCATCTTGTTCAAGCATTCAAACCAATTCAAAAGATAGAAAAGTGTAAAAAATACTTCTTGTATAAGTTTTTCTCTAAATACTCTTGTCAATATTATTTTGTACTTCAAGCTAGCAAATACCCAATCTTAGAGAGGTTTTTTAAGTTTGCGTAACACTTCAAAAATTTTGTATTATGAGATTGTGAGCTTAAAAATGATGATAGCCCTTAAGAGTTTGTGGTGTTAATTGTGTAAAGCTTTGAGAAGCTAGGTTGTAACTTTCAACATATACTGGATTAAACTCCTTAGCAAGTGAGGCTAAGGGAGAGTACGTAGGTGCCTAAAGAAAAGATTAAACCTCTATAAATCTTAATGTTTAATTCTCTATCTCTGTCTCTTGTTTTTAAGATTGTTAGTTTACTCTAATTTATTTGTTCATTTACTTAGATAAATTATTTTACAGAATTTATGCTTATTAAGTATTGATTTTTAAAAATTTTATTATCAACCAATTCACCCCCTCTTAGTTTATTTCAAGTTTTTGAGCTAACAATTGGTATCAGAGCTAGTATTCTTTTTTGTAGGTCTAACAATCTAAGAGTGATTCTGAAAATGGCTCAAAAAAATATGGTAATCAATTTGGAACAATCATCATCAAGTTATAACAAATACAGTGGGTAACAAGAAGTATGTCTCATGATAAATGAAATAGTTGCTACATCTTTTGAAAGTGAAAGTCATTCAATTATAAGACCCTTTCTCTTTATTGGTGATAACTACTTCTATTGAAAGACTAGGATGAGATTGTTTATTCAAGCTAATGATTATGAAGTTTGAAGGGTTATTGTAAATGATCCTCAAATTCCAATGAAGATGGTAGATGGTAGGGAGATAATCAAGCAAGAGAGTAAATGGGATATTAATGATACGAAGATGGCTCAACTCAATACCAAAGTAATGCATACACTTTTTTGTGCATTTGAGCCTAATGAGTACAATAGAGTTTTTTTGTGTGAAAATGCAAAAAAAATTTGAGACAAGTTAGCTATCACTCATGAAGGTACAAATCAAGTGAAATAGATAAAAATTGACATGCTCACTCATGATTATGAGTTATTCAAGATGAAATCAGATGAAACTATTAGTGTAATATCAAACCGCTTCATCGACATCATTAACAATTTAAAAGCTCTTGGAAAGACTTAATCAAATGTAGAGATGGTGAAAAATTTTTTTAATAGTTTAGCAAAGCGCTAAGAAACTAAAGTGATAGCCATTGGAGAGTCCAAAAATCTTTACACACTCTTTTTAGATGAATTAATAGGTTCTTTCCTTACTTATGAGATAAAGCTCAAAAGGGGTTAAGAACCAATAAAAAAAAGTGGCATTGCTCTCAAATCAACCTTTAAAAAAGATGAAAAAAACTTAGACAAGAACAGGATGATGAAGATAAAGAGATGATCATGTTTGTAAAAAGATTCAAGAAGTTCATAAGGATGAACAAGTCTTTAAGTAAAAAAAGACCATAAAGAAAAATAATTAAAAGAGAATCAAGTAGAAGAGAAATGGAGCAGATTATTTTTTATGAATGTAACAAACTGAGTCATATTAAATTTGATTATCCTTTATGGAAAAAGCAAAACATGACAAAGCTAAAGAAGAAAGCAATGATTGCAAGATGGAGTGATAGTGACTTCTTCGAAGATAAATCAAATAAAGAGAAAGTGCCAATCTATGTCTTATGGCTCTTGATAAACTCAATGTAACTTCTAATCTATATAATTTAAATTCATACATATTTGATGAATTACAAGATGCTTATGATGAATTAGCCATATAATTTGAGAACATGAACATGAAATATAAGAAAATGATTTCTAAGTTGAAACTAGAAAATGAACTCTTGACTAAAGGAAATGATGACTTAGAAAAGAAAATTGAGCTTTTAAAGTTGAATGTCAATGATTTGACTAAGAAAAATAAAAATTTACATAACTCATTTTTTAGATTTTATATGGGACATCACAAGCTCAATGACATACTTGAAACACAAAGAGCATTCTTTGATAAAGATGGATTAGGCTATAATGGTGGCAATAAAGAGACTTATTTAAAGAATTTTCTTATTAAGCTAAATGATTCATCTAGCATATATGCATATTGTCTTAAATTGGGTCATTCTATACAATATTGTTCCATGAAAAAAGTCACTTATAGAGGTAAGCTTATTAGGATAGTGTAAATTCTAAAAGAAGTTAGCACATCTCAAGATGAGATTACTAAAATGAAGTGGATCCAAAAGGCACAAAAATTGTTAGTACTAACACTCAAAGACTCAAGAAAGTTTGGGTACCTAAAATAAAAATTTAATTGTATTTTTTCTAGGTGGATGAGCATTGCTACAAAGTAAATTCAAGCAAGAATAATTCATGGTACCTTGATAGTGGATGCTCAAAACACATGACCAGATATAAAACTATTTTTAAGGACTTAAAAGCTAAAAATAGAGAAGATGTTATGTTTGGTGACAACTCTAAAGGCCAAATTGAAAGGATTGGCTCCATTGGTAACAATTCTTCTACTACTATTGAAAATATTTTACTTGTAAAAGGACTTAAGCATAACTTACTTAGTATTAGTTAATTATGTGACAAAAGACTTAGAGTTGTGTTTGAATCCATGTGTTGTCAAGTGATTGATATCAAAATTAACAAACTTATTTTTGTTGGACATTGTCAAATAAACATTTATGTAGTACGTCTAGATGATCTTTCCTCTAAAAGTGTTTGTTTTATGGCTTAAAAAAATGAAAGTTGGATTTGGCATAGAAGACTTGGACATACAAGTATGCATGTAATTTCAAAACTTTCTCAAAATGATTTGGTTGCTGGTTTGCCAAAATTGAAATATGAAAATGACAAAGTTTGTGATGCATGTGCTCAAGAAAAACATAAAAAAATCTCTTTCAAACCTAAGAATTGTATTTCAACTACTAGATCTCTTCAACTACTTCAAGTTGATTTTTTTGGTCTTACTAGGACAATGAGTCTTAGTGAAAAATAATATGGGTTTGTTATTGTTGATGACTTTACTAGATTCATATGGGTTCTCTTTTTGCATTCAAAGAATAAAGCTTTGGAAAAATGCATCACTTTTAGCAAGTAAATACAAAATGAGAAAGGCTATTCAATTTTTAGTATTAGATGTGATCATGGAAAAGAATTTAAAAATCTTGGCTTTAATGTATTTTCTAGTGAAAATAGTATTAGTCATAATTTTTCTACTCCTAGAACTCTTCAACAAAATGGGGTAGTAGAAAGGAGAAATAAAACTTTAGAAGAAATGGCTAAAACCATGCTTTGTGAAAATAATTTACCTAGATATTTTTGAACGGAAGCCATAAATACCTCTTGTTATATTATAAATAGAGCTATGATTAGGCTAACTTTGAAGAAAACTCCCTATGAACTTTTTAAAGGAAAAAGGCCTAACATAACTTCTTTTCATCTTTTTGGTTGCAAATATTTTGTTTTGAACAATAAAAAAGATGATCTTGAAAAATTTGATGCAAAAAGTGATGAAGGGATATTCTTAGGATATTTTTTGAATTCAAAAGCCTATAGAGTCTTTAATAAAAGAACATTAATTGTTAAAGTGTCTATGCATGTTATCTTTGATGAATTTAATCCACCTCCGAGAAAGGTACCTCTTGATGATGATGATGTAGGTATACTTCCAGAATATATCAATGATGCATTGTATGACATTAACGAGAACATTAAAAAAAAAGATGATGAGTTTTTAGAAGAGCTACAACATATAAAGAAAAGACCAAATCACCATAAAGAAAGGAGATATGTTAAAGATAATAAGTTATTGGTGATCCATTTCAAAGGATAATAACTAGATCTTCTTATAATATGTGTAATTATGTTGCTTTTCTATCTCATATTGAACCCAAGAATATAGATGAAGCCTTAGGAGATGATCATTGGATATTGGCCATGCAAGAGAAATTGAACCAATTTGAAAAAAGCCCAAGTATGGAACCTTGTACCTAGGCCTAGTGATCACTCTACTATAGGCACTAAATAGGTTTTTAGGAATAAAATGGGTAAGCATGGCAATGTTGCTAGAAACAAAGCTAGGTTGGTAGCTCAAGGGTATGGTCAAGAAGATGGAATTGATTATGATGAAACCTATGCCTTGGTTGCAAGGTTAGAAGCCATTAAAATATTGCTTGCATTTGCATGTTTCAAAAATTTAAACTTTTTCAAATGGATGTCAAGAGTGCATTTCTAAATGGTTTTATAAATAAAGAGGTATATATAGAGCAATCTTCTGATTTTGAAAATCTTAAATTTCTAAATCATGTTTATAAATTGACAAAAGCTTTATATGGTTTAAAACAAGCTCCTAGAGCTTGGTATGAAAGATTGTTAAAATTTTTAATTGAAAATGGTTTTAATAGAGGGAAGGTTGATACTACACTTTTTATTAAAACAAAAGGAAATGACATTGTCATAATGCAAGTTTATGTTTATGATATCATATTTGGTGTTACTAATGAAGTTTTTTATCAAGAATTTGCTAAGACTATGAAAGGTGAATTTGAAATGAGCATGATGGGAAAACTTACATTCTTCTTAGGATTACAAATAAAGCAAAAAAAAGATGGTACTTTCATTAATCAAGCCAAATACATCGAGGATTTGCTCATAAGATTTGGATTGGAAGAATCAAAGTCTTGCTTAACACCTATGAGCACTTCAACAAAACTTGACAAAGATGAATGAGATAAATGTGTTGACTCTAAAGTATATAGATCTATGATTGGTTCATTGCTATATCTTACTCAAGTAGATCGGATATAATATTTAGTGTATGTTTGTGTGCTAGATTTTAATCATCACCTAGAGAATTACATTTATCTACTGTCAAAAAAATTTTAGATACCTTAAGAACACCTTTAATTTAAGACAATGGTATCCAAAAGGTTTATCTTTTGCTTTACATGCCTATTCTAATGCAGATTTTGATGGTTGCAAAATTAATAAAAAAAGCACTTTTGGTACTTATCAATTGTTTGAAAATATGCTCATATCATAGTTATCCAAGAAACAAAATAGTGTTACTTAATTCACAATCGAAGCTGAATATGTAGCAGCCGGTAGTTGTTATGCTCAATTTTATGGATCAAGCAACAATTGGAGGATTTTGGAATTACCATGAATCATATTCCTATTAAATGTAATAATACTGTGCTATCAATCTTACCAAAAATCTAATTCAACATTCTAGAACCAAGCATATTGAAATTAGGCATCACTTTATTAGAGATCATGTTCAAAAAGGTGATATTGTGCTTGAATATGTTGACACCTTACATCAATTAGCTGATAGTTTCATAAAACCTCATGATAAGGATAGATTTTATGCAATTGGAGGTGAACTTGGTATGATGAATGCTTCTTGAAATGAATTTCTTAATGGTATGATGAATGTTGCTACCTTGATTGATCAAATGTATATTTATCTTGATTTTTTTTAATCTTATGAATGATTGTATGATGCATATTTTAATGTTCATGTTGCATGGTTTTTAAATTAAAAAAAAAATGCTATAGCCAAAATCGATCGATCCATTTTGGATTGGATCGATTGGTTTTTCATCCAGTAGTCGAATTAAGGGAAAATGTTGAGGAACCGATCGATCCCCCTTAGATTGGATTGATCGACTTTCCATCCAATAGCCAAAATGAGTGGAAAATGTGAGGAACCAATCGAACCCCCTTATAGACCTAATTGATCAATCTATGGCAAACTATACTCGATCGATGCCTTTTCATAATCGATTGATTTGGTCATGTAAAGCTAGTACTATGCACATCATTTTGGCTTTTCAAAATCGGGTCCATTCTTCTCTCTGGCCAATCATTCTAGCTCTTCATCTCTTCTTTTTCTTCCCTAAACACCTTCTCCTCAAACTCTAGTAATTCTTATTCTATTTTTCCTCAAAATTGATTTCTCTTAACCAAAATCTTTTGTAAATTACTTCATTTCTATTTGGTTTCTTGCAAAAATCATCCTTAAAAATCTTCAAATTACATAAAAATTTTCACTCATTCCTCTCACTTTATAAAATTAATTCCCTTTTTGAAACTACCATATTCACTCAATCTTCTTGCCTCTTTCAAACATATTCTACTACTTATTATCTACAATCACCAATTTCTTTATCAATTTCACATAAGCCTACCTATTTCAATCCCATTATTTTCATGGCTTCAAAGATTAAAAGAAATGTTGGAATAAGGAGGAATCCTCTAAGGGAAGCTTCTAGTTCATCAATAAGGCTTTTATTCAATCAAAATTTTGCTAAACCTAATGTCAAGAAGAGATATGAGATACACTTTGCTTATAAAGAAGTCAAGCATGAAAGGGTAATCTCTATTGAGTTTCTATAATCTATTGAGTTCCCTTATTTACATGCATTTAAGAGATTTGGGTGGATGAACTACTTGTGCATGGATGGAATTTTATTTGAAAATCTAGTTAAGATGTTCTATAAGAATGCTATTTTTATTGAAATTGAAAGGTTTGCACATAAATATTATCTTGATCGATTCAAAACTTATGTGATAGGCAAAGAAATTATAGTTAGCAAACAATTGTTAGCTGAAGTATTTATGCTAGATGATAAGGGAGATACCAACACTAGGTGTGACATGTTGGAACTAGCTCAAGATATATTTAGAAATGATAATTTAAGAGTTGCTCATACTCAAGCCACTAGACTTTTAATGCATGATAAGTTGTTATACCTTATTGTGACTCATGTATTGGCACCTTTTAGCACTCAATACTCAACTATTAAGAAACAAGATTATTGATGCATGTATAAAATCAAATATCAAAAAAAATCCAATTTGGTGCATTTTATTTTCAGTGATATGATGAAGGTAGTGCAAAATAGAGACTACACCTTAGTTTATGGGTTTGCAATCATTAATCTTTTGAGAAAATTAAACATTAATACTAGAAGAGATAAAAAGATTGTATTACATGATCCATTTAGCATTCTTGGTGCTCATACTCTGCTTAGTATGGGATATATTCAAAATGCAGCAGGTTTATGAGTTAAAAAAACTTATATTGGGGCTATGCAGAAAAAGAAAAAAGAGCATGAAATCTTAGATATTCCTGATATACCTCAAAAAAAACCTTCTACCCCACTATTTGATTTTCAATGAGCTTTAGAAATGTTTATGCTTCAGATGAATAATCTACATTTAGTGGTTGAAATTATGAATTCTCGATTGAAAAACATGGAAATGACTCAAAATGAGCTAGTTTCCCAAGTTCGCCAAGTTAGAGTTGATATTGAACAAATCTGGTCTATACAACAACAAATGGGGTAGCACTTTCATCATTCTCCTCATTTTCCACCTATTGCTCCATGATCCATCCTAATGCCATTCTTCATATGTTTTCCCACATCTTTTTTTATGTTGTAAATTTTTACTTAAAAACTCTTTGCATTATGGTATTTTATCAAACTTTGGTATTTGATGTTTATATTAATGAAATATATATTTCATTTTCATTATGATATTTGTTATATCACTTTGAAATTATGACTTGTGATATTGGTATATTGCTTGATATTGAGATTTGTATAAACTTAAGTTGTCAAATTGAGTTGGTATGGCCCTGAATTGATTACCATCTTTTTTTGATTGACTTCATGATTTTTGCTATGACAAAAAGGGGGAGAGGCAATGGTATGAAAATTTTCTATTTGATTGATGATATTAATGGTATTGATGATCTTGATGGTATGAAAATTTTTTTATTTGATTAATGATCTTGATGGTATGAAAAATTCCCACTTGATGATATTGACATTGTTTTTGTTCTTAGTTGTTTTAAAATCTCTTAAAATTTTTTTATGCTTAAATTCAGGGGGAGCTTATTTTTCAAATAGAAAAATATTTTTAAGCAAAATTTTCACTTGGTTTTGTCATATCAAAAAGGGAGAGATTGTTAGCTTGAATTGATTAAAAGTTTTGAATTGACAAAACAAAAATTTACCTAACTTGAATCAAACTCTCATAATTTTAAATTGAACACTTTTCCAGCCTTTTATCTTGCCAAAATTCATTTATGAGCCAAAACAAAACAAATTCTCAAAACAAATTGGATTAAGGCATGTTTTGGATAAAAGGGATCAATCCCTTAAATGAAAAGATCGATTTCCTCCCTTACCTGATCGATCCCTTGGCCAAAGGAATTAATCTATTTTTCTTCCAATAGCTAAACTCATTGGAATTCATCAAGAACCAATTGATCCCCTCCCTGTAGAGTTCGATTGGTTGAGGTTTAAACTTACCTGATCGATCTCTCCCTTAAAAGGATCGATTTATTTTTTATACAGAATTTAATCCCAGTTTGAAAATCCATAAAAAAGATCGATCCTACCACATAGGGGATCAATCACCTAAGAATAGGATCGATCAGGTATGTTACTTGATCGATTGGGTAAGCTTTTTAAGGCACGAAATTGGGTTTTTACATAACTGACCCAATCGATCCCCTACATGAAAGGATCAATCCCTTGATGCCCAAAAAGCCCAAACGACTATTTTTTGTTTGATATTTTATAGGTTTGAAGCATTAAATGTAAAGCAATGGCTATCTAATCCTTTCTGCATATAAATGAAGGCTTTCACTGCAAATCAAATGTATGAATAGCTAAGAGAACTTATTGCCTCCACCAACCATTTTGTTCAAGCATTCAAGCCAGTTCAAAAGAGAGAAATGTGCAAAAAATCCTTATTGTATTAGTTTTTCTGTAAATAATCTTGTTAATATTGCTTTATACTTTAAGCTAGCAAACACCCAACCTTAGAGAGATTCTTTAAGTTTACATAACACTTCAAAAAAATTTTATTATGAGATTGTAAGTTTAAAGGGAAGGATAACCCTTAAGAGTTTGTGGTGTTGATTATGTAAAGTTTTGAGAAGCTAGGTTGTAACTTTTAACATATAGTAGATTGAATTCCTTGACAAGTGAGGCTAAGAGATAGGACATAAGTGCTTAAAGAAAGGATCAAACCTTTATAAATCTTGGTGTCTAATTCTCTATCTCTGTCTCTTGTTTTTAAGATTGTTAGTTTACTTTCATTTATTATGTTCATTTGCTTAGATAAATTGTTTGGCAGAATTTGTTCTTATTAAGTATTGATTTTTGAAAATTTTATTATCAACCAATTCACCCTTCTCTTGGTTTATTTCAAGTCTTTGAGCTAACATAACCTATAAAACTTGAACCCATCCACAAAAAGTGCACCCAAAAACATAACCCAAAATAAAAAAAAATTCAGTAGAAACACAAATTCTAGCATCAGCAATTACACAGCAAAAGGAAAAAAAAAACATAAAAAGAAAAAGCAAAAATTGCAAAGAATGTTCCAAAGGGTTTTTTTTTTGGCTTGGGGTTACAGCTTGGATTTGTCTTTGGAGATTTTTGGGTTCTTAAAGGTGATTGGTAAAGTGGGAAAATAGACTTGGTCGATCAGTGGTTGGAACAAGCAACGAATGACGACAGTTGTGGCATAATACCATTGGATTCTGGGTTTTGGTTCTTGGGTTAAAAATCTTTTAGAAAGAAGTTGGGAGGGTTCGAAAGGCTAAGAATCGAAGAGGAGTTGCAGTCCCTAATAGATGTTTGGTAGTGGTGCAAGGCAAACTAGTGATAAGCAATAATGACAAGATAATAGTAAGGTCTCATTGAGGTCTGGATTGCTATTGAGTTTCAATTAGGAGTCTTAATTGGTGAAGAAGAAAAATGAAGCATTGAGGAAATTTTTTTGGGTTTTCTAGATTGACTGAAGCTATGTCTGCAATTGAGTTTTTTTTGCCAGGTTGAAGCTGTTTGAAAGGAGCTAGAGAGAAGATTTGAAAAGAAATAAGAAGAAGCTATTAATTTTGAAGTTTTCATTTAATGCTAGAAACAATGCTATTTTGGTACTAAAAGGGGAAACAAAAGGACCCGCGTGTAGGTGACCTGACCCATTTGGTATTTATGGTTTTTTTTCCTTTTGTTTTTCTTATTTTGTTATTTTGCTTATTATATGTTTATTTTTCTCTTTATATTAATTTTAATTCAATGTTTGATTTCTGCATTATGGTATGATTTATTTGCATGATATATCTTACATGTTATTATTATATTTTTTGATTTTAATATTATTGCATGAATATATAATTGCTTGATATTTTGCATGAATCTGTGTGATTTATTATATTTGCATGATTATTAATAAATTTATTTGCATGATTATATATTATATTTACATAATTATTTATTATTTATTATTTGCATGGTAATTTACATTTTTGCATGACATTTTGTGGTATGATTTAATATTTATTGCATGGCATGATTTTATATTGGATGATTTTGGTATTAATTTAATTTATTGCATGATGTCTTAGCAAGATTTTTGGGTTTTTGTTTTATATTGGTATGATATTTTTTATATTTGCATGATTGTATAATTGATATCTTTTATAGAATTTTTTGTGTGACCATGTTGTGTAAATAAATAAAAAGAATTGGAATTGACTTGCATGGTAAAAACCCATCTTTGATTAAGGATTAGGTAAGATAATACATAATTAATGTGGTACCAATATTAGACATAATTGGGTGCTAAAACCTTCTCTGTACGTAGTCAACTCATGAACTTATTTTTTTTATTGTAAACTAGAATCTGTTCTTTTTAAATACCATTATCTTACACTTAGGATAATCTTAAAAAAGATAGATTCACATAGGTGGCTAATCATATGTAGGTAAAAAATATTATGGGTGACTCCATTTTTTTGCGTCCAATGGGTAGGTTCTCGGATCTAAATGTTATGACAGTTTGAAGACTCTATTGGAGGCATTAGAAATCAAGCCATGAGTGAGTAATGTGTTATCTTAACCCTTGCTTTGATGGTTTTTATTTTCATGTGGACTAATCTATTTTTTCATGATTTCTTATTTTCTATTTTATAGATTTTATTTGATTATTTGACATGTCCCTTTACACATACTACAGTCTATACATGTATTCATGCATAAGCTTTACATTCGAGCTTTGTCTTTTATTAAGAGGAAGTAAGCATCTAAACTCTCGTGAGGTGATAACATTCATGTGAGTTAGCGAAAACTCCCACTCAAATTGAATCATTTTCATTCAAACTTATAATGGTGGGTGGAGATTGTGGTGCCTTACTAGTCTTTAATGGACGATGATGTAAGAAATAATTTGGGAACTTTTAGTTTGTCAAGGCCTTTAAACCCAACAAGTACATAAACCCTATGGATTTAAACCTAGGTTAGAGCCCTACCCCTACCTTTTGTATATAAAACACTAAAATAGGACACATAAAGGATTTATTTTGTCATTCACCTTATACTTGTTTATATTTATGTTTTGGTAAGATAATTTTGAATTTTTACAAAAAAAATTATTTTTATAATTTTTTTCTTATTTAGAAAACAAAAAGGGAAAATAAGTGAGATCTTGAAATGTATTATCTTCTTGTTATGTGATCTAGGATCATATTCATTACATACTTGCATTTGTACATATATTTTTGTTGTCCATTTATTCATTCATTATTTCATTTCACATTTTCATACATAGAAAGATGTGAATGCCTAATTATAAATTAAAGAGTAATTTCTTTTTTACTTTTTTTCAATTTTGTACATAGTTGTGAATATGAATTCTTGATGCTATTTGTATTTTATATATGTATTTGGATTCATGCAAACATTTTTGTGTGTACATTATTCTATTTGTTTAAGGCAATTTTTGCCTTTTCTGTTTTATATATAGTTGTGAATATGAATTCTTACTATGCATTAAATATATGTATTTGCATATAAATTTTTATCCATATAAATATTTTTATGTACATTATTTCATTTGCTTGGGAGAATTTT
This sequence comes from Durio zibethinus, assembly GCF_047325235.1. Classification (NCBI taxonomy): domain Eukaryota; kingdom Viridiplantae; phylum Streptophyta; class Magnoliopsida; order Malvales; family Malvaceae; genus Durio; species Durio zibethinus. The sequence goes on from NC_143162.1 coordinate 26,575,511, forward strand.
TTTTTATATTCATTATTTCATTTCTTTGAAGGTAATGTTTGCATTTTCAATAGTTGTGAATGTGAATTCTTATTGTTACTATGTATTGCATATATGCATTTGTATATACATTTTTATCCATGTAAATATTTTTGTATGTACATTATTTAATTTGTTTGAGGGCAATATTTGCCTTTTTAGTTTTGTATATAGTTGTAAATATGAATTCTTACTTTTACTATGTATTGCATACATGTATTTGCATATACATTTCATCCATGTAAACATCTTTATATGTACATTATTTTATTCGTTTGGGAGAATCTATGCCTTTTTTAGTTTTGTACATAGTTTTGAATATGAATTTTTATTTGTACTATGTATTGTATATATACATTTGGATTTACATTTTCTTATCCATCTAAACATTTTTGCATGTATATTATTTGTATGGGGCAATCTTTGTTTTTTTCAATTTTGGTACATAAGTTTTGAATATGAGTTCATCTATTTGAATTTAAGATTGTTTCACAATAAAAGCCCACATGATTTTTTTTCCATGATTGAAAAATGATTTTTGTAAAGAAAAATTTTTGTGAAAACCATCTTGAGAAAATTGGTGATTATTGTCAAGAATGATCATATCTAGTTATTTCACTTAACATTTCATACTCAAATTTAATTAAGCATCACAACATTCAAAGCTTGACTTCACAAGTCCCATGATCCTAATTTTCACTTAACAAAAGGGATTTCTAAGTTAATGATCTTCATTAAGGTTATGAGCAATGAAGTTTGCAAAATCTTTTTTGAAAAATTCTTTGTAAGCCAATACATGAGGCACTTTCTTAAGGATTCTAGACTTTGATAATATGATCAGTATCAAGACTACTTCAAACACATCACCACCCAAGTTTTTTCACAAAGCTCAAACTTTTCAATTTCTTCTTTGGGGTATAATTACTGAAAAGGCCATATCCCTCAAATATCTTTATTTGACACTTGATTCCTTTCTCTTTCATTCATTGCCTTAAATTTTTTTTTTTGCCTATATCTTAGGGCAAATTTACCAATTTTTCTAAAATTTCCAATATCCTTTGATCTAGGTGGTATTGATTTCATTTTTTATTGAAGGGAGATTATATGAACATTTGGTGTGGGTTGTGAAAATGATGATTCATTAGGACTTCATTTGATGTAATAAGATGATACATTTTGAGCTTGAGTTGTAAAAAAAAAAAAAGTGCAAAAGAAAAATGAAAAGAAAAGAATTGATTGTAACATCTTGCATATAAGATATTCAAATGATTCCAAAACCAAAGAAAAAATCTTTTTTTAAAAATTGCTTCTCAATAAAGGTATCCATATTTGATATGATAAATTCCCATCTTCATATTCCTTTCACAAAAAGAAAATATCCATTTGCTACCTCTTTTGGGCCTAAGAAATTTTTTTAAGAAACCTTAACCAATGATAACTTTTCACACTTGAGAGCAAACATGAATATGGATATTTTTAAAAAGCATTAGATCTAAAGTTAAAAACATTAAAGAATGCCGATAGTTAAAAAGCAAATTTCAAAATTTTGACTCAATTTGTCGAGAAGTGGAAACATGAAAAGGAAAGAAAATGTAAAAAGAAAAAAAGAGAAAGAGAAAAAAAATGAAATGAAAAAAAGAAGATGAAAATATGTGGAAAGGAAAATGTCATTGAAGAAAAGAAATGATCCTTGATTTGATTATCCTGCAACACATTTTTGAGCCTATTTATCATTTCTCTAAGATCCTTAAACTCTAGCAGACATTTCATCATTTGAAAAGGCTATTTTGATCAATTGTGGATATCTAAATTGAAAAGTTTTTCTTTAGGAAATCGCTACCACTTTTTGATTTTAGATAAATTTTGAATGCATGATGGAATAGTAAAAAGAAAGAAAAAGTAAAGAAAAAAGATAAAAAAAAAAGAAGGTTGAATGAAACCTTAGGGTGAAAACCTAAAAAGGCAATCTAGAATAAGATTGAAAGTAACTCAAGCAATGTCATTAGATGAAATGATTTTAAAGGTACTAATGAATAATAAAAACTTTTGAGAAATTGAAGAAGATGAACCCCAATTTGAAGATTTCTTTTTTATAATTTGAGCCTTTTTTTTTCCAGAAATCTTGAGCCTATCATAACTAGTCTTAACATTTGTTAAAATACCATATTGAGAAATAAAGAGAGTGCAAAATGAATTATGCTTGAAAAGAAATCATTTTTCAAATTTGAACTTTCATTTGTGAGCTTAGATGAAGAAATATTGATTCTCCATTTCTTATTCAATGATAATGTCTTTCTTAATAATTGAAATCTTGATGTGCTAAACCATTTCATCGTTTTGAAAAGACCAAGAAGCAATTCACCTAATTCATTCTAAAAAGAAACCACTAGTTTTCAAGAAATCTAAATGTCACATATTTTAAAAGAATTGATACATTTTGATACATGAAAATTGTTATGTGAGGGAATTTTTTTTTTTGGCAATTGGTGTTGCCATTATTTTGAGAGTTTTAAAAAATTTTTAAATTTAGATTGTTGTATATATGAAAGGGAGAAAGATGATTTCTAAATCAATATGACAAGAGTGACCTTTCTGGTTTAACAAAAATGCTTTGTTTTGATAATTGTTTTTGCATCATTTGGTGAACGAACAAATCTTTGTTGTGATAATTGCATTTGTATAATTGTTTGAGTCATGCATTTGCATCATTTAAGGAATTTATAAATTGCATAATTGTTTGAACCATGCATTTACATCATTTGATGAATATTTAAATCATTGTTTTGAATATTGCATTTGCATAATTATTTACACCGTGCATTTGCATCATTTGGGAAGTATTTAAGTCATTGTTGGAATATTGTATTTGCATTATAGTTAGAACCATGCATTCGCATCATTTGGTGAGTATTTAGATGTTTGACATTTGCAAACATTTGCATCATTTAATTAAGATTTTTTATTATGTTAAGAAAAATGATGAAAAAAGACATTTTCATCTAATTTATTAGGATAGATATTTGCATTTGCATTTGTATTTTTTATAGAAAGCATTTGCATCATGGTAAGATACATTGGCATTGATATTTGCAAACTCTAAGGTGAAGAAAGAAACAAAGATTTGGTTGGTTGGCATGAGTTGAATTGTAAGCCCATAGCAGCAATTGAGAATTTAAACCTAACTAAGTTGGCAAATGCAAAGAAAATTGTTGATTTTTAAAGTTTTAATACCTTTATTAAGAAGGAGCTTTTTTTAAATATAAAAATGTTTTGTAAGACATCTAGGCATGATTTGTAAGACATCTAGGCATAATCTTTAAGACCTCCAAGCATGATTTGTAAGACCCATGGGCATAATCTTGTAGGCCTCCAAGCATGATTTATGAGACCTCTAAACATAATCTTCAGGACCTTCGGGCATATCTCCAAAACTTTCAAGCATGATTTATAAGACCTCTGGATATAATCTCCAGGACCTTCGAGCATAATTTGTAAGATCTTTGGGCATTTGCAAATCTGGGAACATTTGTAGATCTTGAATCTTTTGCACTACATTCATGGCATTTATTAAATTCATTGCATTGCATTCATTGTATTCATTATATATGTCTGAAAAAATGTGAAATTAAGTTTGGAGTTTTGAAAAATCTTTTCATTCATTGATGAATTTATTATGCTTGAAGAGTAAAAAGGAAAGTAGATGTTGAAATATTTTTTTTTAGAAAAGGCATTGGTAGATGAGACATTAATAATGATCTAGATGAGATGCAAAAATTGACTTTAATGGAAGATTCTTTAAAGTTTCAATGGCTCTATTAAAGAAGTGCATTTTCGAAGGTAAGAATGATCTATAAGGCTAGAGTGCATGATTTTGAAAATCCTAGATATTGACTTCATTTAAAGTTTCAAGCCTTAGTTGTGGGAGGAACATTTTATCTAACATTTCAAGCCTCAGTTGTTGGAGAGTATTTTATCTAAAGTTTCAAGTCTCAGTTATGTGAGAGTATTTTTTTAAAGTTTCAAGCCTCAATTGTGGGGGAGCATTTTGTTTAACTTTTTTTAAAAGTTTGAAGCCTCGATGGAAGAGTACTTTATTTTTCAAAAGTTAAAGCCTCGATGGAGGAGTAGTTTATTATTCAAAAGTTGAAGCTTCAGTGGAAGAGTATTTTATTTTTCAAAAGTTAGAAGCCTTAGCTATTGGGAAATATTTTATTTAAGGGTTAAATACATATTTGGCCCCTAAACTTTAAAATTTGTCACATTGGTACCTAAAGAAATTTTTTTTATCACATTGGTAAATAAATTTTAATTTCGTAAATCAATTTATCCCAAAAATTAACTCCGTTAGAAAAAAGCTAACATGTTTTAAGTGGCCAATCAAATAATGTCAGTTGTCAAAAAAATTTCATGTCTTCAACTTGATTTTTTTTCCATATCATGACCTATTGGCCACATCAAATATCAACCTAAAACAAAAAAAAAAAGAAAAGCTAACACTTTTATTTTCTAACCAAGATAAAAAAAATTCTAGAAGCTAGCTTCTTTAAAAGTTTAAGAAGAAGAAGAAGAAATAATTGATAGAAACAAAAAGGGATTATAGTGTTAGTATTTAGGTTTAAAATTGTGCGATTTCTTATGGGTATTTAACAAAGCTGTGGGTATTTAGGGTTGAAATCGTGTGATTTCTTTTGGATATTTAGCGAAGCTACTTCAATCTTTCTATTTCTTTCTTTAATCATCTTCGAATGGCCAAATAGTATATCTACTTCAAGTTCAAAATCAACAAATCATTCAAGAAAATTTTTTTGTCTTTATGGATTAGAAGCTCCAATTTGCACATCCACCACTAATGGAATAGAAGGAAGAAATTTTATGGCTGCCCAAAATACAAAGAGATATGTAACAATATTGGACATTAAATTGGGTTTTTGAGTCCGGGTTGATATTAAAATGTTGTAAGTATTGAATTAGTTAGTAATATATGGTGATATTGAAATGTTATAACTAATTTTTGGTTTTATGCTTAATTTTGGCAATTGATTTATGATATTTATCTCATTGATGTAAACTAATGGGTATGGATTTTTCCATTGGGTTGAAAAGAATGATAATTAGCTCACTCTTGAGGTCCAACTAAGAAATGTGAATAAAGAATTAATGCATCAAAATTTATTGATGAAAAACAGAGAGGTAAAGATTGAGAATACACAATTAAAGAAATCTTTCAATAGTGATGAATTGAATAGTCTAGTGAGTAAAGTCAGGAATAAAAAAGAGAAGCTAAAAACATACAAGGGAATGTTGGAAAAAAAGTAAAAATGATGCATGTCTGTACAAAATAGCCATGGTGGTTTCATGGATCATGTTCTTAGTGTATATTTTAGGCAAAAAGTAGATGTTTATGCATTATTTGGAATGTAAGTTTCATTGATGTAAGGATATTGCTATGTAGGTTAAGTTACTTTTAAGTTACTTCTAAGCTAAGATGTAATATGGTTGGTTGTGTAATGTTTGATTATATGTCAAAGCAAATTGAGATAAACATGAAAATTTTTTGTTAAATTATAGGATTTTAAAACTTGTACAAATTTTTTATATAGGTGAATATGCTTTTTTGGGATATGAATAAAAGCCAATATATATTGCCAAAATGATATACTGCCAATATATGCTGCCAAAATGGTATACAACAAAATGGCATATGTAGGGCATATTGTTAATAAAAGCCAATATATGTTACCAAAATGGTAACAACAAAAGCTATCATATTGATAAAAGGCATATATAGTAGTTAATTGTTGATTACATCCAAAATGCCAATAAAAGCTATCATATTCTTAATTACATCCAAAATTTCAACTAAAAGTTATTAGAATGGCAAAAACTATGTATCAAAATGTTACAGCCACAATGTTGATCACAACTACATTATAACAGCAACAAAAAGTTATTAATTTTTCAATTGCATTGTGTTAGAGATTTAAGGCCTCCAAATCTTGGGTTTCTTTAACTTGTTCTCGATTTGAGTTTTGGACTATCTTTTGCTTCTATAACTACTTTCTTGAGTAGCCATATGTCATTAGTATCTAATCTTCTGAATTTTCTTTCCAACAAATCAGCTTTCAAATCCTATTATCCTGTGCAAATATAATTACACCTTCAGATACTTACATGTAGGTTTAAGGTAAGTAAAATAGTTAGATATCCTCACATAATTACATTTCTTGAAAAATTCAATAGGTTCATATTCATTTTTTGCCATGGTTGAGTTTGCATTTTCTGGTTCTACAATAGCAATGGTAAAGGCTGGTTGCTTTAATGTTTTAGGGTCTATCTCAGGGATGCTAATCAACCTTTGACCTCTAAAACCAGGTTGTAAGTTTATTACATAATTAATTCAAGATCTTATAAATATTAACAAAATTAAATTAAAAACAAACAAATGACATTTTAAAACACTTATATTTAATATTTGCAATTTAGTCTTCTCATTACTATAAATTTCCAATCTTTACTGTTATAACGTATCGGTCCAGAGACTTAATCACTAAACGTAATCAATTAAAATTGTGAAAACACAATAAGTCACCACTAATTTTTTTTTTGGTGCGATTGGTCACTCAAAAATTTTATCTTTTTAATAAAATAATAAAACAGGTTTAAAGTTTATTAAAAAGATCGCTTTAGTCTATAAAAATAAGATTGAGTTCAGGAATTGGTTATATGGGAGGGAAAGATTAGCACTCCCATAGCGCTCATAAAAATTGGTTCCAATTAACCATGCGTAATCTATAATTTTGGACAAAACTAGTTTTTATTTAAGATTTAATAATAATTTCCTTTTCATAAGAGAAAGAAAACCAATTAAAAATCTTTGTTTAGGAATATTGTGAAAATCTTTAAATTAAAGAAATATATTATAATTCTCTAACATTTTGATAGAATCCAAATATAATCTTTTCCGTCTGGATTCACCACAAAATTCCTTTAAAAGTAAAAATAACATTCTTTACAAAATGATAATTGTTAGTACCTTACAAAATCTAGATAAAGTACCAAAAATTATTTTCCTCAAAATGCTATTTTAATTTTATTATTATTTTTTGGAAACTAATTTTTTAAAGAATTTTTTATGTAGTAAAAATGAAGAATGATATAATTAACATTAAACATCAATAATTAAAGTAAATATATATGCATAATGAGTACAAACATTAATCTAAAAATGAGATATATACAAATGATGATAAGATGCGAATTTGAGAATCGGGTTCTTTAATATAAAGAGACCACCTGAACTCTCTAACCTTTAGGTAGAGTTTGAATGACTATTTATATTTAAGATACCATTTTATTTTACGCTTTATTTAATTTTATTATTTTAAGTTACGAAAATATATGAAAATTTTTAATAAAATAAAATTTCTCAAATACCCTAAATTATTTCACAAAAGTTTTCATATAAATTCTTAAATTTTGGGATCCCCTTGGGGTTTTGTGTGGATTAAGGTTTTGGAATTTATTTTCGGGTTTTAAGATTTCACTTAAGATTTAGGGTTTCGTCTAGGGTTTTATTTTAGGGTTTCATTTTAGGTTTCACATTAGGGTTTTAGGGCTTCGCTTATAGTTTAAGATCTCACCCAAAGTTTCAAGTTTCACCTAACATTTAGGGTTTCATTTTAAGGTTTTACTTTAGAGTTTCACATTAGGGTTTTACTTAAAGTTTTCACATTAGGGTTTCATTTTAGGTTTCACATTAGGGTTTTAAGGCTTCGCTTATAGTTTAAGATCTCACCCAAAGTTTCGAGTTTCACCTAAGATTTAGGGTTTCATTTTAAGGTTTTACTTTAGGGTTTCACTTTAGAGTTTCACATTAGGGTTTTACTTAAAGTTTTCGCATTAGGATTTCACTTAAGGGTTTCGCATTAGGGTTTCACTTGAGTTTTCGAGTTAGGGTTTCACTTGAGGTTTCGGGCTTGGATTTCACTTGGGGTTTAACAAATTTATGAACCTCCTTAAAAATCTTCAAATCTAGGCAGACTTTCAGAATATGCTCGTTTTTTATGATTTCACTAGAGAAAATGAATTTTTATATTCTTCTTTTCATTAAAATTTATTATTGTTATTATTTATTTATCTTTTATTATTATTTATTTATTTTTAATAATTAATAATTCCTTAATATCTAGGCATAATTTTTTTTTAAAACATGATTTTTAATTCCCTCCAACATATAAGCAAGAATTTAAAATTTTTATTATTTATATTATTATTATTATTATTATATTTATTCATTATTATTTTTTCATAATTTAAAATGTATGGAGGATGAATGACATTAAGAATGAATTAAAGCATGAGAAATTGAATTACATAATAATTAAAATAAACATAGAAATGTAAACAATGAGGAAATAGTGCATGGAATTTTAACTTAAATAATAAGTAAGAAATATACATGGGAATAAAAGCAAGTCTGTTGGGCTATCCACACACCAAAAAAAAAAAAAAAAAAAACATGTACCAGAAACATGGGCATTTGGGCTTGAAAAGCAAGGTTTGGAAAGGAAAAAGAGATGAATTACCATTTCTGCCATGGGTCTGCTGCGACTACTTTTCTTCTGGTTGTCTTTTCCTTTTTCTAATGCCCTTCACGCCTCTGTCACTGTTTCTTCTCTTTTTCTTTCGCTGGTGCTTCTTCTTTTTTCTGGTTATCCTCCTCTTTCTTTCCTACTGTTGAATGCCGCTCCTCTGTTGTTTTTTCTTTCTCCTGTGTGACCCATTTCTCTGGTTTGATTCTTTAATTTTTTTCTTCACGTTTGCTTCTGTCTGTCCCTTCTGGTGCTCCCCTGGTCCCCCTCTGGCCGAATGCTTCTCACGTTTGCCTCCCTTTTCTGTTTCTTCTTCTTCTTCTTCCCATCTGGTTTCACGCTTCTACTTCCTGTGTTTTTTTTAGCTTGCTGTCCTCTCTTTTTTCTTCTGCTGTAATTTTTCTGTTTCTTTTTTCCAGTTGTTTTCGCTACTCATGTCCCTTCTGGTATACTGCCATCAGTTTTTTTTGTTTGCAATTTCTGCTTACCGTTTCTAATTTTTCTACCTCTTTTCGGTTCTGCCTCAAAAGTTCTTCCCTTTTCTCTAATGCCTACTGCCCCACGCTGCCCCGTTTCTTCTTCTCTTTTTCATTTTTTCTATGCTGCCTGCTAGCTTCTTTTTTTTTATTATGTTTTGCCGCCTGCTTTTTCCTCTCTTTTGCTTTTTTTGATTTCTCACGAGCTTCCTCCCTGTTTCTGGTTTTCCCTTTCTCCTTGTAACCAGTAACTTCCCACCAGTTTTCTTTTTCAATTTTTTTTGTTTGGTTTTCACCATTGCTTCCTCTCACAAGCCCACGCTGGCTGGATCTTCATGCAATTTCTTTTCTTTCTTTTTTTTTTTTGCAACAGTTGTTTTTGGTTTTTCACGTGCCTTCCTTCCACGCATATGCATGATTTCTTCTCTTTTTTTTTCTTTTTATCCACGTGGCTGGCCATTTTAAACAAGGTTAAATAAGGCCAAATGAGCCTTTTGTTCTTGGCCATGTTTAATGGCCCGTTTAGGCCTTTATTTTATATGAGTTTCTTTTTTTTTTTGGGTTTTATTTTGGATATAGGCTTTAGCCATTTAGGCCATATTTTGGGTCATTTTTTAATGGCCAACATTGAGCTTTATTTGGGTTTTAAAATGAATTTTTTATTTTGAGATTTTTATTTGAAGCCATTCGGGCATTCATTCGGGACTATTGAACGGGCCCTCACTATCGAGCCCACATTGAGTCTCGTATGAAGCATTTAAAAGTATATCATTAATGGATTTGAAAAATTGATGATTGAGATGCAATTATAAAAATAAGTTCGGATTAAAAAGATAAAATATCACGAACAAAATTAAGTGTCTACACTTACATTTTCTTCTTCCACTTTGTTTCAACTGCACCAACCTTAGCAACAAATTTCTTATGAGACCTTGCTATTATATGTTTAATTTTTGTTGTTGGTTGTTTACAACCTCTATAAGGGTTGTTACTTTTACAAAGGTTGGTATCTCTGTAAATGCTGGTGTTTTTACATAGACTGTTGTTTCTATAGGTGTCATTTTTCTACCTATTGAACCCCTTAAACTTTTACCCCTTGATCCTCTTGGTGTCTCTATAAGGGTTGGTTTTTCTACAAGAGTTGTTGTTTCTACAAGTGCTACTTTTCTACCTATTGAACCCCTTAAATTTCTACTGCATGATCCTCTTAGTGTCTCTACAGGTGTTGGTGCTATTTTTACAAGGGTTTGTGATGTTGATGTTTTTGGTTTCTACCCATTGAACCCCCTTAAACCTTTACCCCTTAATCCTTTTGATGTAGTTGTACAATCTTGTTTAGAACTCATCTAAAAAAGAAAACAAGTCCCAAAACCAATCTTCATCAATTATTTAATTTAGAAATACATGTTAGATATTGGTTTTTTACCTTAAACCTAAATCCAAAATCAACAACAGCTTTTTCATGAAAACCTTGTGTAGATCCAACATTTGCAGAAGATGAAGCTTCAAGATGTGGTTGTTGAACAGATTTACGAATGTCTGAAGCTTGATTGGAGCTCATCTAAAAAAAAAAGGTTATGCTAGTGCTTTTCATCGATATCAAATTGAAAAATAAACAATTAATGAATTGAATTTTATGTTACTTACATTTTCATTATTTTTGTTTGGACAGTTTCTAGAATTATGTCCTAGTTGAAACATTTTTGACACTTCATCCTCATCCCTTTTCTTGACATCTTGTATCCACTGGCCTCACCTTTTTCCTTGGCTTTGTTTTTTTTTTTTTTAGCTTATTAGGCATTTTTCTAGGAAGTGGAAGATCAACAGTACCTATTTTTATTTTAACCTAAAATTTATCACTTGATAATGGTGGTAGTACACAATTATACAATTTTTTATTCATCTCTTTCGTGCAAGCGTCTATGACATAGTCCTCAATTTTTTCTTTCTTAAACAATATCACACATATTGCATAACGGCATGGAATACCAATAAGATCCTAAGAGTTACATATGCATTTCTATCCTTTGATATCAATAACAAATGTATCTTTTTTTACATGAAACCTCATACCCTTCTTGACCATTCCATCTAATATGGCAATAGGCACTCAATTCTTTATATTGTTGAATCTTTACATAAATCTTTGAACAAAATAAAGTATTTCATGATGCATATTTTTTTCTTGTTATTAACTATTCTACTCATAACATACTGCCTAATTTCCTCAAACATAAAAATGATAGACATATGCCTAGCCCTTATAATAACAGCATTAAAGGCTTAAAAAAAAAACTATTATCTACCACATCAAAAGGACATCTAGTAAAAAGAAAAAGCTTTAGACTAATGTTTAGGGTTTTTCTTAATGATGTTTACCAAAGCTAATCTCTTTAAAGCATTAAGTTCTGTTACATTCTTCTTGAAATCTGCCTCCATTATTGACTTACAATATGCCCCAAATAGCAAATGCAAATCATTACCTTAATTTTCCTTATTTTAGTTTCTAAAGTCATGTCTTGCATAAAACCTATGCATAACCTTTAGTAACAATATTCTTATCACTTCTTTCAAACCCTGCATGAAAAGAAACACAAAATAAAAATAAAAATTTAAAAACAGTAAAAGTTAATTAAACAAAGCTCATTAAGTTTTGTTTATATACTTTTTGCATGTCACTTACGATAGTGAATTCAGTTCCATCTTGAAACTAAAGATCAATTTGAAAATTTTCAATAAACCATCTCTATGTGTCCTTGTTCTCCACTTCAACCATAACCCAAGCAATGAGATATATTTGGTCATTTGCATCTCGACCAATTGTTATTAGAAACTCACCCTTGAAAGGTTTTTTTGAAAAACAACCATCCAAGTGGATAATAGTCCTACAAAACTCCCTAAAACCATCCTTCATGGCATTAAAACAAACATAAAATCTTTTAAATTTTAGGTTTTTAGTTGGAGTAGGCCTTTCCATCATAAGATCCATATGACTCTTACAATCTGTCATCTTCAAACATATTTATAATCATACAACCTATTAGACTCATACTTTACTCTGCGATTGATATGTTTTAAAGCTCAATTTCTAGTTATACTACAAATAGTCAAATTGATATCAACTTTTAACTCCTCTTTAGTAAGCTTTCTTATCTCAAGCAACTTTAACTTTGGAATGATTTTTAACTTACTAAGAAAATGCTGCCTTACAAACTTATAATTAGATTTAGAGTTTAAAAAATTAATGGAACATTCATGTTGACTTACCAATATTTTAACCTTAAATAAACTATCAGTATTATCCTTTGTAGCATATATTAGAAATGGACAACCATTTACCTTACACATAGCTCTAACCCATCTTTCTCATTTCAAAGCAACTTAAAATCAAATCTCTTCATCACTACATACTTGTCCAAAGCTTTTTTAAACTGCTTACTACTAGTAAATATCATACCAAGTTCAAACCTAGAGACTACATCTGAAGGATCAAAGAAAACCTTTTTGCTTTTCTTACATGCTACATTGCCTTCCTCATCATTGTCATAACTACCTATTTCTGATGATTTCAAATAATCAATCTCATTTCATGATAATTACCTCATCTATTTTTTTCTGCAGCACTAGCCTTTTCTTCTCTTACATCTTTTTTTTTTCTTAATATCTTTCAAAATCTCTTCAAAATCTATCTCAACAGGGACATCATCAACTTTAAAACTTTTTTCTTCTTTTTCTACCTAAACTGATTATATTTTTGCCTTATTTCCTTTATCTTATCATTGTCATTTTCATACACCCATTTGTCCTTTACAAACTCTTCATCATCATTATCTAACTCATTTTGGCACTTTCTAAAGTACTTTCTAAAGTACTTTCTAAAGTACTTTCCTTACTCCATCATTTTCTATGTCATGTTTCCTAGCCTTATCATTTTCTAATTCATTCTCCTTGGGCACACTTTCATTATTTTTAGCACAAGTTGTTGGACTATAACCTGTTGGTGCATCATTTACAACACTATAGCTCACTCACCTGTATTTGATGCACCAACTTCCTCATTCATTTCAATATTACTACTACTACCACCTATCTCATCTGCCACATTTAGGACATTTGACACATTTTGCACATTGGGGATTAATTCTATAATTGTAGGTGTTGTAATAGTTTTGGAGGCCACTAGATGGATTTGAAAAAAAAAAGAAAAGAAATAGAGTCATCACCAATCATTTTTGGCTAGATGTGATTGGCTACCTATTAAAACTTACATTCTTAATAAATTAATTAAAATTTATTAAAAAGGTAATCTTTGGGTCTATGAAAAACAATTTAGGTTCGAGAGTTGGCTAAGTGTAGGGAATAATTAGCACCTTCATAGCACCTTTATAGCACCCGTTTAAAATAGTAGCAATTAATTATGTATTATCATTTAATATTGATTAAAATGATCTTAATTTTGGTATTTAAAGATTAATTTCCTTAAGTTTATTTTAAAACAAATATTTTTTTTATTTTTAGTAAGTTTGAAAAATAAATAAGAACCTTATATTGAAATTTTCCTAAAAAATTCCAATATTTTGGCAATACTAAAAGAAATCATTTCACCTAATTAATTTTTAAGAATTGTTATTCGAAATTCTTAAAAATCCTATCATCGGTGGTTCATATTTATTTTTAACATTTCTTTAAAAAAACATAAAACATGATATCTATAATTTTAAAGCAAATAGTATTTTTTTTTAAAAAATTATTTTTATGCCATTTATAAAAAAATAAAAAATCTTTATTGAAAAATAATCTAAATGCTCCAATACATTAGCAGCATTTTAGATAAATTTTTTTACCTAAAAATTCTTAAAGATTTACTACTCAAATTTCTTTAAGATCTCATCATCGGAGATTTTTCATTTGTTTTTTTTAATTATTAAAAGTCATGTAATAATATAATTATCTATAAAAACATTTATTCCTATAAAACATACTTTTATTTATTAAAAAAAATTATTCAAATAAAAGAAAAAAATTAAGAAATGAAAAAAATTTTTTATTGAAAAGAAACTTCTAAATATTCTAATACGTTGACAATTTTTAGAAAACTTTTCTCATGTGGAGAGTTCTTAAAAATCACTACTCGGACTTCCTTAGAATCCCATCCTCAGAAAAATCATGCAATAATATTATTATCTATGAATAAATTTATTTCCAAAAATGTATATTTTCATAAAATAAAACTACTCAAATTAAGTATAATGATAAAATGGAAATCTTTTGTGTTGAAAAGAAACTTCTAAATATTTCAATACTTTGGTAAGTTTTAGAACACTTAACTTACTTAGAGAATTCTCGAGAATCACTACTCGGACTTCCAGAGATCCCATCATTGAAAATTTCATTTGTATTTAAAACTATATACTACAAACAATCAAGTAGAATATGCATACGAAGAACATATGTTGCTTATGTTTTAATCCTCTTTATTTATTTCCCATTATCACTAAAATGAAAGGAACAAACCAAATAAATTTTTATTGAAAAATTTCCTAGATATCTTAATACTTTGGTGGTATTTAGAAGAATTGTCTCACCTAAAAATTTATTAAGAATCTCTACTTGGACTTTTTTAAAATCCCATCCTCAAAAATTTTATTCACTTTTCCTTTTCTTACTTAATTAATTATATTTTTTTCTAATTTTTAAACTTCAATTATATCAATTTCATTATTAAAAGAGTCATTGCACATTATTATTAACATTTATCAAAATTTTAGAAAAATAGACAAATGAAATTTTTTGTATCGAATATTTTCCTAAATACTCCATTACTTTTGTAGTATTTTTAGAAAACTATCTTCACCTAGACATTTTAAAGAATCGTTACTCAGATTTCTCTAAAATATCATCCTAAAAAATTTCATTCAATTTTTTATTAATAAATATTGCATAAATCTAACATACATCAAAAAACAAATTATTCAAAAAGTAAATTGGAATATAAAATTTTAAATTGCATAAAAAATAAGACAAACATAGAGATTTACACACAAGAAGTCTAAAAATATGGAAAATTTAATTGTAAAAGATGTGTGCATAGCTTTGGGAGTCATGCATAAAAAGAAGCATATTGGAAAACAAGCAATTTCGATATGTATTGAAGCTTTTGCTTCTTATTAAAGTAAAATACAAACTTATGGCCCTCTAATGTCACCTTCCATGTAATATTGTTTGTTCAAAGTCATAAAATGATAAAAGAGGACTTTAACAAGTCTTAAACTGCAAGTCCTAACATTTATACTTTGAAGACTTTTCTTCTTCTTATTTTTTAGTTATTGGTAGAGTTTTCTAAGGCCATAATGCTACTAACCTTCCTCTAACTAGCTCTCTTCTAAGAAATCATTCAAAATACAAACCAACCATAATACTTATAGCATCAATACATGAAAATGAGCTTGGAACTAGATTAGCAACTATATCCACATATAAAGCATCAACCAAAAAAATGGTCACAGCATTAAAAGGGACACCAATCCAATTAAACTTACAAACTAGTATCAAACAAACTAGTATATAGTGAGGATAAAGGCATCAAACATAAAAGAAGAGGTAGCTTTATTTATGGAAATGATAACATCTACAAAAAAAGCAAAGAAGGTTACCTTTGCTCTTTTTTTTTTCTTTAAAAAAATGTTTCTTTCTTTTTTTTCTCTTTGTTTCTTTTGCTGGTAGCTTCTTCATCCCTTTCGGTAACCTTTCTTTTTTTTTTCGATACACTACTCTCTTTTTTTTTCTTTTTCTTCTCCTTTCCCCTTTCTCTTTACGATTAGCTTTTATTTTTTTTTTATCATTCCTTTCATTCCTTTTGTTTTATGTTGGCTCTTTTTTTTCCAGCTTTCTAGCCCTCCCCCTATTGATCGAACCCTTTTTTCTTATTAAAAGTTAACCACCTTAAAAAAAATCTCATTCTTGGTGAATATAGACCCTTGGATGAGATTTCATATAAGGTTCAAAGCTTGTCTTTTTATTCTTGTTAAGGAACCACCTTTGGCTATTGGATTAAGATCAATAAAAGATACAAGTCATTATCCTGTTTGAATAAAAAATTAATAAAATAAGAATCTTTTCTTATCTTTATTACTACTATTGTTGCATTAATGCAAACAAGTATAATGCAACTAGGTCTCAAAAGTAAATGAGATAAAAGTAACACTAAACCCAAAGAGATAAAACAAAAGTAAAAAAATGACCTTTATCACAAGTTCAAATAACAGTAAAAAACCTTAAATATTGAAAATCTATTTTTTAATCTATAGTACAGCATCATAGAACCTAACCCAATACAAACAGTATTAAAATACAACATTCAATCGACCAATAACTATAAAAAACCAATATCAAACCAAACACAAATACATGTTAAGTTATATGAACAAACTTGAAATCTCATTTTAAATCTATAGCAAAATGTCTCAACTTTTGAATCAATTTCTCACTTTATAAGTTTAGTCTAATGTCCACTTCTAGACCTTTAACCCATACTGTCACTAATCTAAACCCTAAACTTTAAAGACTAATTGATTGCACTTTTTGAATTGATTACCTTAAACCTCCAATTTCAAAGACCAATCATTTGCCCTAAAAACAAAACCCCCCAATTGATTGAACTTCTGAATTGATTACCTTAAATACCACACTCCAATCACTCAGTTTGGAATGATTGCACTTTCTGAATTGATTGCCCTAAATACCACACTCCAATCACTCAGTTTGGAACGATTACAAAACTCAATCTCAAAATCTAAACCCTTAATAATCATCGAGTGTTTTTTTTTCTTTAAAGCAATAATTTTTTTCTTCTTCTAGAGCAACTAGCTTTTTGAAATTTTTTTATCTTGGTTAAAAAAATAAAATTGTTAATTTTTTTTTTTTTAGGTTTTAGGTTGATATATGATGTAGCCAATATGTCATGACGTGGAAAAAAATTGGGCTAAAGACATGAAATTTTGATGACAGTTAGCGTTATTTGATTGGCCATTTAAAACACATCAACTTTTTTTTTTTCTAATGGAGTTAACTTTCGGGGTAAACTAACTTATGAAATTAAAGTTTAGGTACCAATTTGACAAAAAAAATTTTTAGATACCAATGTAATCAAAATTTTAAAGTTCAAGGATTAAATATATATTTAACCCTTTATAAAGTTTCAAACCTCGGTTATGGGGGAGCATTTTATTTAAAGTTGTAAGTCTCAATTGTAAATGAGTATTTTATTTAAAGTTTCAAGCCTCAATTATGAGAAAGGATTTTATTTAAAAGTTCGAAGCGTCGGTGGATGAGCACTTTTTTTTTTCAAAAGTTTGAAGCCCTAGTGAAGGAGCATTTTATTTTTTAAAAGTTCAAAACCCCAAAAATGAAGTATTTTATTTTTTGAAAAGTTTCAATACCTTCATTGAGGGGAACATTTGAGAATTTCTTTTGTGATTTTTCTTGACCCGAATAAAATTGATGTCTTTTGATCTTTGTACAATTCTTGTTTCACATAAAATACATAAAGATGGACAACTATAGATACCCCATTTTATTTGGGTTCTTATCAATATTATTAGGCTTCGAGCTTTAATTTGATGTTGGGCTTTCAATTATGTCGTTGGATTTTAAGCTCAAATAAAAATGGCCTAAAATAATTTTATTTATTTTTGTTATTTAATGTGAATTTTTTTTAGATTGTGATTTTGTTTTCAAGATTTGAAAATTAATTATTGAGTTTGGATTTGACAATATTTAGAGTCCAATTCTCCTAAAAAGGGAAAAAAATTATACAAAGTCAAATCTTGATAGATTTGATTTCATGAATTTGATTTCATGAAATTTTTTTTGTGAATTTTAGACTGAAATTTGCTATAAAAGAGCATTAGCAACTCAATTTAAAATGGGCTGGACATCAAGCAATTCAGAATCAAAGGCCTTTGAATAGTAAATGCCATTGGAAAGCAAAATTTGAGCATTCTTTGAATCAACAAAAGAAGGGCCAGAAATACATCAATTAGGGAAAGAACATGCACGATTGACAGAAGCATTTGTCAAGCAATAATCCTAGAGCCTAAACCCATCCAAAAAACCTCATTCAACGATCAACCACTTCTTAAAAAACTAGTAGTCGAGAATCAACACCAAAAAGAGCATTAAAAATCTAGGCAATCGGTAGCTGGGGGATAATAGGAATTCACGATCAATACAAAGGCAATTGGTGGCCAAAGTTTGGTGTTTTAAAAGCATCAGCAACAAGAAGAACAATTGGCAAGAATAAGCAACATTGAAGCCTTTTTAAACTAATATATAGTTTCAATAAAAAAAACCCAGCAATCTAAAATCAAAGCCTGATTTCACAATCATCAACCATCAGTAATTCAAAGTCAGAGTCCAAGCTACACTAATTCCAAAAGCAACCAAGCATGAATCATAACACAAGCAAACAAAGAGGAGCAATCGATATTTAAACAACAAACAAGAGAAGAAATAAGCAAATTTTGGCAACCAAATTCTGGTAAAAAAAATCAATTGTAGCAGTAAGCAATCCTAAGCAAAGACAGAGTTCAATACCCAAACCTAATACCCAGCTGCCATACTCAGACTTGAAAGCCAATAAACAAAAATCACCAAGTCCATACCCTAAATCTTAACCCATAGAACCAAAATCCATCCATAAAAAAAGCACCTAAAAACTCAACCCAAAACAAAAGAAATTTAGCAGAAACATAAATTCTAACATCAATAATTACACAGTAAGAAAAATTACAAAGAAAGTTCCAAAAGGTTCTTTTGGCTTGAGGTTATGGCTTGGATTTGTCTTTGGAAATTTTTGGGTTCTTAGAGGTGATTGGTAAAGTGGGAAAATAAACTTGGCCAATTGATGGTCAAAATAAGCAACGAATGGCGATAGTAGCGACAGAATACCAATGGATTCTGGGTTTTGGTTTTTGAGTTACTAATTTTTTAGAGAAAAGTTACGAAGGTTTAAAAAGCTAAGAATCAAATAAGAGCTGCGATCCCTAATATATGCTTGGTGGTAATGTACGACAGATCGATGGTCGGCCACAACGATAAGATAGTAGTGAGGTTTTGTTGAGATCTAGATTACTGTTGAGTTTCAACTAGGAGTCTCGATTGGTGAAGAAGAAAAATGAAGCATTAGGGAAATTTTTTTGGGTTTTCACGATCGACAAAAGCTACGTCTACAATTGGGTTTTCTTGGCTAGGTTGAAGTTGTTTGAAAGGAGCTAGAAAGAAGATTGGAGAAGAAACAAAAAGCTACTGATTTTGATGCTGGAAATGATGCTATGTTGGTACAAAAAGGGGTAACAAAAGGACAAGCATGTAGGTGTACCTGACCCGTTTGGTATTTATAGGTTTTTTTTTCTTTCTTATTTTCTTATTTTGCTTATTATTTTTTTGTTTTTCTCTTTTTATTAATTTTAATTCAATGCTTGAATTTTGCATTATGGTGTGATTTATTTGCATGATTAATCTTGCATGTTATTATTACATGTTTTGATTTTAATATTATTACATGAGTAAATAATTGCTTGATATTTTGCATGAATTTATGTGATTTATTATATTTGTATGATTATTAATATATTTATTTGCATGATTATTAATATGTTTATTTACATAATTTATATTATATTTGCATTATTAATATTATATTTGCAAGATTATTTATTATTTATTATTTGCATGGTAATTTATATTTTTGCATGATATTTTATGGTATGATTTTACATTTATTGCATGGTATGATTTTATATTGGATGATTTTGGTATGAATTTAATTTATTGCATGATGTCTTGGCATGATTTTTGGTTTTATTTTTTTTATATTGGTATGATATTTTTAATATTTGCATGATTGCATAATTATTTGATATTTTTGATAGAATTTTTTTTATGACCATATTATGTAAATAAATAAAAAGGATTGAAATTGATTTGCATAATAAAAAATCATCTTTGATTAAGGATTAGGTAAGATAACACATAATTAATGTGTTACCAATTTTGGGGATAATTGGGTGCTAAAACATTCCTTGTATGTAATTGACTCTCGAATTTAGTTCTATTGTGTAGACTATAATCTATTTTTTTTAGGGACATTTAGTTTATACTTAGGATAATCTTAAAAAAGATATATCCATACAGATGGCTCATCACACCTACGTAAGAAAGATTGTTAGTGACTTTATATTTTTTGTGTCTAATGAGTAAGTTCTCAGATCTAAACATTATGACATTGATTTTTAGGACTTTTTTCTTTTTTTTTTTAATTTTTTATTAAATAAATTTTGTTAAAAAGATCAATTGAAATAAAGATGACAAAATAACCTATATTTAATGGGTTTCAGTTCATCCTAATTTTGGGGCAATGGTTAAGCTAAAGCCCTTTTAAAATTTTAAAAAATCTCTTTTACATATATATGGTTATATATTATATATTAAATAAATTTAAATTGACCCCCCAAATTAAAAGATTAAAATATATTAAAATTTTTCTATTTATTTTACTTGTCAATCATTATTCACAAACCTTTAAAGTTAATTTATTTGTTACAAATATTAACTTACAATCATGTGCATTTAAGATTAAAATTTAAGATTAAAATATATTAAAAAATTTCTGTTTAGTTTACTTACTAATCATTGTTCACAAACACTTAAAGTTAATTGATTTGTTACAAATATTGAGTTACAATCATGTGAATTTAAAAAAACTTAATTTAAATTTTTAAATTCTAATTTACACTTTCAATTAAGTGAAAAACAAATAAATTTAAGTTTTTTTTTCTTTGACCCACGTATTATAACTTCTTCTTTTTTATTCTAAAAAGTTTCTTTAGCCTCTTTTGTTTTTGCCACTTGAGTTTTTAGCCTTTCAAAAGTATACAAAACAAAATTATTAAAGGTTTGTTTATTAGTTTATTTTTAATTTTACATAATCTATTTGTGTTTGTCTTTTAGCTTCATATGATAACTTTTTTCTTCATACTATGTTCATGCTCTGCACATAACAATGATTGTCTTGATAGCATTTTTTTACAATGACTTGATAGGTTTTAGCACAATTAGAGGTTAGGCAACAACCAACATAACTTGATATTAAGTTTTTTTTTCAAAAAAATAATGACTTGATAGGATTTGTTTTTTAGCCGAATAAAAACAATTTTAGATGGGCAAGTGAAAAGGTTTTTTACTTGATGGATTGATTCATGGTGGAATTGGGTCTTCAATTTTTAGAGATCACATAAAATTTCAAGTCAAGCCACATTAAGTTTTAAAACTAAGGGTCAATTGGATTATATCATATTTGATTAAAAATATAATATTAGTGATTGATTTATTTGTATAAATTTTTTAATTTTAAATTATCAAATGAACTAATAAGAAAGTTTACTCATACATAATCCATTAAAAATTTGAGTAAATAAATTAGAAAGTCATTTTATTCTTTAAAAGTTTAATTTTGTTGTTGTAATATTTTTGTTTTATAATATATAAATAAGAATTATAAAATTTAAATTATATTAGGAGAATATAAATGTGTTAGAGAATTTATTATGAAAATTAAACTAATAGATTTATATAAATGCAGGTCTTATAATTCATGGGCAAGTAAAAAAGGCTAAACTTTTTTTTGTTTTTAAAGATGACGATAATTTAAAAAGTAGTATGCCATCCAAATCTCTGAGGCTTAAACACCAAAACATTATTCTATCTCCTCGTAATCTCTTGTTGTCAGTGAAGAAGTTAATGCTTTCTTTATAAAATGTGATCTTGGGTTACGCAGACAAATGTGGGGAATATCCAATTAATCAATGGGATGAAATTCAATGAGCTTACTTGAAAGTAGGTCCATATCAAATTCATCTCTCTAATTATCCATATAACTTAGAAAAGCATCCTAGATATTTTTAATGTTCTTGGTTTGCTCAATTTTTTTCCTTAGCTTAAGTATTCTTCAACAAAAGATGTATATTGTTTACCATGTTACCTTCTTAACATGAAACCCAAAAGGCAACCTAATTGGGATGTATTCATTGTTATCAAATTTACATGTTGAAAAAAGTTAAGTTTAGAAGGAATTGTGCTTTTTTTAATCATATTGCAGATGAATCTTATTTACAGCATAATAATGCTATAAGATCTTGTGTGAATTTGATGAAACAATCTAGGCACATTGATAAAGTAACATATGCATAAAGTTCACAACAAATTTTAGATAATAGGCTATGAGTCAAGACTTTTATAGATGTAGTCCAATGGCTTGTATTGCATGCTTATACTTTTAAAGGTTATAATGAAACACTTGATTCAAAAAATCAAGAAAATTTTCTTAAGTTAATTGAACTTTTGGCTTCTTATAATGATAATGTTAAGAAAGTTGTGTTGAAAAAAGCTCATAAATCGGGGAAGTAAATTTCTTATCGATTCAAAAAGAGATTTTGAATGTTTTTATTGTTAAAGTGCAAAACAAGATTTATAAAGATATTGGAGATTCAAAGTTTTGCATTATTGTTTATGAGACTCATGATGAATCCAAAAGAGAACAAATGGCTTATGTTTTAAGATTTGTTGATAAAGGTAGTTTTATTAAGGAGCATTTCTTTGATTTTGCCCATGTTAAAGATACATATACATTAACTCTTAAGAATGAAACATGTGTTATTCTCTTTTATCATAGTTTTGATATTCAAAACATTGGTGGTCAAAGATACAGTAAGGCTAGTAATATGTACAAGTAATAGAAAGAATTGTAAGTATTATTCCTTAATAATTATGCTTTTGCTTATTATGTGCTTTACTTAGCTCATCGATTACAATTGGCTCTTATTGCTGCATCTAAAAAAGTACACTATGTTCATGAGTTTTTCATTAATTTGACATTCATTATCAATTTCGGTGATGTCTCGTGCAAACGTCATGAGGAATTACGAGCTACTCAAGCACTTTAAATTACATGCATAGTAATTGTTGAAAAGTTTGAGATTAGAAAAGGTGACAATCAGATAGGCACTTTAAAACAAGCTAGTGATACTTATTGGGGTTTTCACTTTTACTTTAGATGCATCTTATAATAATGTTTAATGCAACATGTTTAGTACTTGAAAATATTAAAAGAGAAGGATCCACTTATTCTTAGTAAGGGGATACCGGTGCTGCATTGAAGTTTATTCAATCATTTGAATTCATTTTTATTTTGCACTTGGTGAAAGAGATCATAGGCATTACTACTGTACTATACCAAGCTTTGCAGTAAAAATCTCAAGATATTTTGAATGCTATGCATTTGGTTTCAAGTACAAAGATGTTGATTCACAAATTGAAATAATGTTGTTGGAATAATTTGCTTGAAAATGTGATATCATTTTGTGATAAGCATGATATGAGTGTTCCTAATCTGAATGCTCAATATTTTGAAGGTTGACATCAATAACAACAAAGTTAAATAACTATAAATCACCATTATCATTTTGACATTCAATGAAGTCATTAATTTTCAATTACAAGAGCTAAATAATAGGTTTAGTGCACAGGCAATGAATCTTTTGGCATTTAGCTATGCTTTGGATCTAAGAAAAAAGTATAAATCTTTCAATATTGATGATATTTGCACTTTTGCAAAAAAAATATTATCCTCTTGATTTTACTGAGCAAGAGAGATTGAATTTGAAATTTCAACTGATATATTTTGAGCATGATATGCACAATGATGTAAAACTGCAAAATTTGTCTTCACCATAATTGTACCTTATTCAAACAAAGACAGGAAAATACAAAGTATAGTATCTCATAAACGGCTTGATCAAACTTACTTTTAACTCTCTTAGTGTCTACAACAACCAATGAATGTGCATTTTTAGCTATGAAGATCATCATACAATACTACGAAATAAGGTGAAAAATGAATATCTTGTGGATAACTTAGTTGTCAACATCGATAAATAGATTGTTGAAATATTTAGTTCAGATTCAATTCTCGAAAATTTTATTTCTTTAAAAGAACATCACTTACAATTTTAGATATGATTATTTATTTAATGTATTTTGTTTCTTTATACTTTTGTTTATAAATTACTAAAATTTATAATTTTATAAGCTTATGACTTTTTTTATTAGTATATTACTTGTATGTATATATATATGTCTTATGTTAGTAAAATAACATAACTCAAATGAAATATATATATATATATATAGTATTAGACTTTTATTAGCCCCTCTAAATCAATTTTGAAGATCCGCCATTGTCCTAATTTAATTGTTACACTTTCTTTTAATTTAAGATAATAGGGTTGATTTTTTTTTTTAAATTAAGCTTGAGTAAGAGTAAGATTTTTGATGCTACATCTCGATCTTGATATATATAATATTTTTTATTATTTATTTAATTCTATATTTATATGTATTTTTATTAAGAAAATATTATTTAATAGTTTAATTTAATAAATTTATGTGTCACCTCATTTGACTTCTTTTTTTAGTCTTTTTTTTTTAATTTTTTTATTAGATAAATTTTGTAAAAAAAAGTCAATTGATGCAAGAATAATAAAATAACATATATCTAATGGGTTCACCACGATCCAATCGATGCAATTTTTAAAAATAAAAATTGATATAAGTTTTGTCTTTTTAAATAATTTAAGTCAAGCAGGGATCGGGTTTTGAGTGCTTCTTCCCAACCCTTCTCTAGATATATAAAAGAATATCTTTTATTATTTATTAAATTTATATTTATATAAATATATTATATCAATAAAAATATTATTTAATATCTTAATTTAATAAAAATTATATTTATATATAATTAACTTATAATTTATATTAAAAAATAAATACATTTATATTTATTTATATATTATCATCTATTAAAATTTAATATAAAAATTATATTTCTCTCGTATTTAAAATATAATTTTAAAAAATTAAAAATAATCCCGCAACAAAACGGGAATCTAATTCTAATAATGATAAAAGATGATAATATAAGACACTTGACTTCTATGCGTGAGTATTGTTTTTCACATGTTTCTATATTGTGACAAACCATAAAATTACAAAAGATCATTGATTTAAATGACAAATTCTTTAGTAACATTTTTTTAATGGTTGAATTATAATTACTATCAAAAGTGCGACAACATATTTCTGTATAGGATATATTTAACCCTCGTGTGTGTGTGTGTGTGTTTTTTTTTTTTTTGTTAAAATTTTTTAATATTTTAATTCTTGAATTTAATATTGTGTGTAATTGGTATGTCTATAGTGATATATACTTATTTATAATTGTTCAAAAAATTTGTATAATGATAATTAAGAATTATAATGTTTGCATACTATATATCTCTCGAGTAAATAAAATGTAGTAGTGCTGTGTGAGTATTGTTTTTTTAACATGTTTATGTATTGGAGCAGACTAAAATATTATAAAAGTGATCTAAGTTAAATGAAATGTCTTTGGCAATAATCATTGTTAAGGGAGGTTAGACTCATTATTTTTTGAATAAAATTTTTTTTTCTTCTAACATTTTTATAATTTTCTTTTATCTCTGTCTACCGAATCCATCATGGTCCATTTTCCACTTGAGCTAACCCAATCCATCTACTCTCTTTCTGTTGTACATATTCTCTGCCATTTTCATCGTTTCCACAGGCCTTTTATTTTCTCTCTTTTTTCCTTCATGTCTTCTCTCCATCTACTCTCTTTCCCTTCACATTTTCTCTGTCATTTTCTATTTTTTGCTTACCTTTCTTAATTCAATTTTTGCCCTTTTTCCCACATTTTTTTCAGATCCAGTTATGCCTAAAAAAAATAATGATTTAAAAAATATATATATGTATATAATTAAGCTGCGTGCAAATAGTATGAGACATGACCGTGACACCTCTTTTGACGAGATAAAGTAAAATAATTTTTTGTATTTGCAACTTTATGCGTTTTCTGTCATTTTTTTTTCTTGCTTGATACTTTTGGGCTTTGTAGATTAATGCTTAAACCTATGAAACATAATTTTTATTGAAGAAAAACCATCAAAATTTAGAAGATTTAAGTGAAAATCAGAAAAAGACCCAAACGGGTCAACATTTTCCATTCACGTGGCTTTCTCACTTGATTTACCATTTTATTATAAAATTTGCCTTAAAATAATATTTAGGCTTTGTCTATCCACTTACATATATGATATTTCTGGAATTTAATTGCAGCAAATGATCACACCATGAAATAATATTTAGGAAAATACAACAAAACCCAAAAAAGTCACAAATTTCCGTTCGGGTCACAGCAATCCGTCCCAACCAAGCAGAAAGTGGAATATGCCTAGAATATTCCCTCCAAAAAAACAATTTTGGTTATTTTCAAATTTACCCCAAATTAATTACATGTTGACTTTAAAAGTTTTTACAATTATGATCTGACTATAATCCTTCAAGACTTGTACAATTATAACTTGATGATTTTATCAATTTTGATAACGTAACACACCTATCAATCATATGCAATATCATGCTACATGTGGCAAGGCCATCCCAAGGACCCTTCACATATAGCTATGAAGCTAATCCAATTTTATAAAAACAATTGAAATATAACATGATATTGTTGAAGCATGAAGCTAATCCAATTGAAATATTTAATCCAATTTTCACATAGAGCTATATTAAGCTAATCCAATTTTCACATATAGCTATGAAGCCAATCCAATTGAAATATTTAAATAAAATTATATCATTGTTTCTAAAAAAAATAAAAAGATTCATGATCTTTATTGAAATATTTAAATAAAATTATATCATTATTTCTACAAAAAATAAAAAAAGATTCATGATCTTTCCAGCAGCTAAGCGGGCAAATTCCAGTAAAATATTAAACTAGTAAGCTTTTTCAATTTTTTTTATTAGATTGAGCCTGCACCGTGACGCTGGATTTATTAAAAAAAATACATACAATTATTCATCATATAACCGCAATCTACTATGAATTTAAATTGTAAGCTTTAATGTTTTAAATAATGGTTAAATTTTTAAGGTGCATTAGCTTATTGATATTCATGATATTATCCGAGTCTAGTTAGATAAAAAAAATTAACATTTTTGAAACCTATAATGTATATATTTCAAATAAGAAGTTGGAACATAAATGTATATACTTTTTCCGACATTGCGGGCCACTGCTCCAAAAGAAAGTTTGGTTAGATCAGGTTATGAAAAATTTTGAATAAGTCCACTTGTTCAAAATGACAAAACGGCCAAGTACGATGCATACCTTGTTTCTTGTAACAGGTGTAAGGCATCACTCCTGCCACATCAATTATTTAGCCTGCAGATCACAAATTGTAATAAAGGCACAAAAAAGACTTGAATGAATGAAAATCAACCAAGAGGAATTCTAAGCTTGGAAAAACTTGATGGGAGGCAAGTTACAACAGATTTAACTTATACATGTTCACAATCACGTGCAGTACTCAAAATCACAATTCCCTACATGGGTTAGCATCCCAAAGAAATAAATTTTAGAAGGATTAAATAACATTTTTATATTTTTGTCGACTCGAATCTTATCAAAGTATTGTCTCTAACCTATATAAATGTAAGACCTTGAGACCCTAAACCTATACAAATAAAGAATTCCTGTGAAAACACAACATCTTATTAAGTAAAATTTATGGTAGTTTTCTTGCTAATGCCTAATTGCCCTTTCCATCCTGGACTATTACCATTTACTAATGCCTAACTGCCATGATAAGGTATAAAAATCATAAACAGAACAAAGCACCACAGAAACTATTTTGCTATGATGATTGATAAGCATACCGTGCATCTGTCGCAAGCCCTAACTGCTTGAGCATTTTTATCAGCTGTTGAGCGATCCAACTGTGGATACACTTTCCACGGAAAATAGCCCTACAATTCCTGCAATGGTCCTGAAAAGAAAATGAGAAAAGAGCTTTAAACTTAAATGAGAAAGGAAGGCAAGCAAATGACCTTTTTTTTTTTTTTATAATAAAAGGGAATGACGTACCTTGCTCACAAAAGCCCAAAATTAGTTCCAGATTCAGTTCACTTTGAAACAGTTTCGTTAAGGACTTTAAAAAAATAAAAAAAAATTTCTTTCACCCAGTGATCTTTCTCCTCAATGCCAGGCTTTATGAAGTTCATCCAATCAATAAATATTTTCTTCTTTTCTGCAGGTTGTTCAGTATCTTCAGAGATTCAAAAGGTCGACTTCTCCTACCCATTTCCTTAATCTACAATCAAAAGGTAAAAGAATACAATCATCAAGACATTCCTGTTCAAAGGAAAGATGAAATCGTGGATATAAATAACCCTAACAACTAAATTAAACAACCACATCTTTTATTAGCAACCCAATTTCTATCGCATAAATGGCCTATGTTTACATACACACATGCCAATTTTTATCGCTGCAGATCTATTATTTTAAAATATCATAATAAGATGATAATATTAGTGTTTTACATGCTTTTCACTTAAACTTAATGACTGAAACAATTGGTAATAATATATCACAAAATAGAAAGCATTGTCAAAATAACAAAAGCATATCATGATAAAAACATCTAACTTCTCATCTGGACTGAAAACTTTTGTTGTCTTAGTTCACTCAATTTAACTATGTTCATAGGAGTTTAATGATACATAGACTAACCAACATTTTTGTTTTCTTGGTTTATAATACTACGTTTATTTACAATAAAATCAAGATTACTATTATGAACAGGACTTGTTTGCTCTTTAGCCACCCATTTCTATTAAACATACTATTCATCGACATCGATATTATATGAAGGTAAAATTCAAAAATCTAAAACAAAAATAACTAATACACTTGTACCAAATTTATAAAAAAAAAATTATTAGATGCATATAATGAAAATAGGATAGCAGGATTTTTCGCACCGTGTGTAACCAACCAAAAACAGACTTGGTGATAGCAGGATTTTTTGCACCTCAACCGAACCCCTTGCCTCCTACAAAATTTAAAACAAAAGAAAAGCTCAACTTAAAATTCGAAATTCTAGTAAGAATAATACTTTAACAAAAATAGTAAAGGAAAACTTATTTACTATCAAATTTTTGAAGAAAAAATTAGTAGAAAGAGAAAGGGGCCACTGTGACTTGTGCTTGATGGCTGACAATAAGAGAAGCCGGCGTTGAACCCACACCGATTAGGAAACTTACACCAATTCTAGCTTCTCCTTATCTCCTTGGTCTTCTAGGAGCCACCGCTGGTCTTCGTCACGATCTCCCTTCTCTTCTGTTTTCCCTCGCAAGCCTTTCATCCTACAAATGAAGCTTCTCCAGAAAATGCTTCTTGAGAAGCTTTTGTTTCTATTTTTTAACTTTTAATCAATAGTTTTAAAAAATATATATAATACAACGGACAATTTTAACCTTAACTTTAATTAAGTGAAAAAAATGTACGTCAACCGGATAGCTAAGACACATGTCATCCTTAGATTCAATTGAAAGAAATTACCATCTATGCATTTTTTAGATATGAGTTTTATGTTGCATGTGTAAGTAAATCACATCAGTGTTTAAGAATTACTTGATTAATTGTCAAAAGAATTTTATCAATAATTAGAATTGTTTTATAACTTGTTCAAAATTAAATACTTTATCTTACTTATATTGTATTTTTTTTATTTAAAATCTCTTTAAATTGATAATTGACTCTCTATATCTTTTACACTTAAATTCATATAAATGATATCTCGAAATCTTTTTTTCTTTATTAGAATTTTAAAATGTAATTCTCACTACTCAAAAATTTTCAATTAATTAAAAATTATGATTAGTGATGGGTTTAGAATTTTTTTTTTTTAAAGTTTCCCTTTATAATATATAAAAAAATTGTTGATAGATTTATCAATTTTTTAGTATTCGGAAAAAAATTTTCTTCAAAAATTTTCCCTATATTTAGGGTGTTTAGAGAAAATTTTTGGGGATGTACAATGAAAAATTTTCCTTTAAATCTTGATATTTTTCAATTTGGAAAGTGTCCACAGACAGCCTATCACTAAAAATGGATCTACCATTGATTATGATTGATTATGGTATATATGCATTATATTGTCTCTTTCTGTTAGTATATGTAAATTTTAGTTATTTATACACAATATATGCAATTCTATATTAGTATATAATTATTATTTGATAATGAATAAAAAAAATTCATGTACAATAACAAAAAACCTAATATACATAAAAGCACTACCTTGAAAAATCTTTTAAACTAATGAAAATAGACGTCGCCTTTGATTATATTTCTAAATTGTCATTTTTAATTAATTTATTAAATTTTAATAATAAGGGTAGTTTTATAGAGAGAAAAGAGTTTTATTTATATTGAATTGCCATTATTATGAAAACATTTTTTGGATAATAATTTTGTAGATAACTCTTAATTGATTAAATTTAATCAAAAGTAAAGTTAGAGTTCATGAATAATTAAATATCACGTTATTATATATATAGACAACTTTGGTATCAATATCATCCAAACACAAAAAGGTTTAGCAAGAAAATTTTTTTTCTTAATTGCATTGAGCTTAAAAATTAATGAGATGCTGCTATTGGTATCAATCTTATTATTATTGATACTAGATTGATGTCCTCACTTCGTCGAGGGGTTTTTTAAAAATATTTATAAATCTTTTTATTTAATTAATTAATTTTAAAATATGATTTTAAATTAAATAAAATTTATTTAATAATTTTTTTATTTATATATATTTAAATATGTATTGATATTGGTATAATCATATTTATCAATTGTGAAAAATTAAATATATAAAAATTAATTATTTATAAATTACATAATAAAAATGCATTTAAAAATTTATTTTATATGCATTTTTAAAAAATATTTCAAAATTTTTTTACACCTTAACATATATTTTTATTTATGGTATAAAAATATATTAATTTTTATGTTATCAAATTGTTTTTAAAAAAAAGTTTTTCTAAATAGTTTTCTATCATTTAATTTACTTTATTAAACTATTATATTTAGTTTTTATTCTTACCCTTTTATTAAAAAAGTAATTGATAAATTAATTCATGTAAAAAAATTAAATAACCAAAAAAAGGGCTTGTAATTATTTAATTAACTTTTCGATTTAGTCTAAATTTTTAAATACAAATAATAAATGTAAAAAAGTTAAGGCGTTACTCATAAATAGATCAATCTATTTTTTAAAAACTTTTGTCTTAAATCCCCAACTATTAATTCTGTTCAAATGGATCACTTTTACAAAATTTTTTAAAACTTAATCCAAAAATCATACTAAAAAACCTTTTAAAAAATTTTTTATGACAAAATGATTATTTTATAATATTAAATAGTTGTTAATTATTTATAATTTTGGAGTTGCTTGGTCACTTCCTAGCTTTATTGTCTTTCAAGAGTTTATGGTTTCTCAAGTTGTGTCTTGCATTGTAGTAGTTGAAGTACTCTTTTAGCATTCATCAATTAGTGGCATGGAAAAGGGGTATTCGATTACCGGCAAAGATGTCGATGCAATTCATTATGCAAGTTACGAATACAAAATAAATAAATCACCTATTTCACGGATCTTTCATTCATTCCAATTTTGGGGCTAACTCTAATAATTTCTTTCATAATGTTTATATATTCCCTATTCATCGATAACATGGTTCAAAGTTGAAACTCAATGTGGAGAGTTAAAAAGACCTAAAGCTTAGACATCCAATAATTATAAATTTAATAAAATTTGAGATCCAACGAAAATAAGAAAAAGGATAAATCTCATCTAAATAAATAAAAATTGAAGACTTAACAGTAAATTGAAGCAAATTAAAATTTAAAGACAACTTATATATTATTATTGATTTTGCAAAAATAATTATAGATTATAAACTTAAAGCATAAGGAAAGTAATGTTGAGAAATAATTCTTGATCCAATGAAACAAAAGTAAATTTTTTATTCATAAATAAAACACAAGACAGGTGTAGGGTCAAATTATAATAGACATGTGCATGCTTCCCAATTGTATAAAAGAGATTTTAAAATTGAAGGGTTAACCTTTTTATAGTTAAATATAATAATATTTAATAAAATTGATTTGGCAAGATTTGGCATTTGAAATGAATAGTAAAATTGAGTTGACATGAAATTGAATAGAAATTGAAGAGGGTAGGGGTATTCATTGATCGGTTCAATTAATTTCAAATTAAATTATCCAAAAACAAATTAACTAAATTATATTATTTTATTTTCATTAACAGAACCGAAATTATTAATTTCAAAATTTAACTAACTAAGTTTAATTCAATTGGTTTGGTTAATTTTTTTAATTAACCAAATAATAAATACATTTAAATTAAATTATATCTTAAACTCTTAATTTCTTATATTTTAAACAAATTAAATAAAATTATCTAACAAAATATTCAAATACCAAAGTATTATGTTAAAAACTCTAATAACTTATAAAATAAAATGATCCATTTTATGTGTACTTCATTTTGTTATATTTCAATTAAAATTTTAGTTAACCAAGTTTTGAACCGAATTAATTGAAAATTGAAAATTTTTTAACATCATTTTCATTAGTAGATCGAAATTAATTCGGTAATTGATCGATTAATCGAATTAAATAAGTTCTATAAGTTAATTCAGTTAAAATCAAATTATGAATACCCATACAAGAAGGGATCACTTTTTTATATTGTATAGATAGTAGAATATAAAATATAGATGCCACAATACACTTATTTTTTAATTATGTTTCAATTTTACAAATGGCTTTAAATGATTGTTGGGATAGTTTTAATATGTGTAAAAGACCTTTTTAACCCCTTCATCTTTATGTTCCTGCCATAATTAACCTTATATTTATAATTAACTTCCAAAATCACCCCTTAAATTAAAATTAAATCCAACTATAATTTGGCTTAAAATTCCAAACAAATTTTTAAAAGACTACTTTAATATAATGTATAGATATTTAGAGAAACCATTTGAGTTCAAGATATGGTAAATCAATATCTCTAATTAGTTTGCATGTCATTTATTTAACAATATATCTTTATATTGATATGTTTAGTTTTATTTTTTATATTTTAATTTAGTTTGATACAAACTCTCACTTTTTAATTAAAATCTTCTTTAAATATAAGATATCTCAATTTTATACAAATATATTTTTATAAATATTAAATGATGTAAAACATTATAAATAAGAAATTATTAATTAAAAATAATTTATTTATATTTTACAATTATAATTTAAAATATATTATTTATACCTTTTCATATTTTAATTTATTTTGATAAAAAAATTTTGATTTTACAAATTAAGATTTTTTTAATATGAGAAATTTTTAATTTCACACAAATTGAGTTTTTTTTATAATATTAAATGACATAAAGCTCTATTAATAAATTAATTATTAGTTAAAGATTTTATATCTTATAATTATAATTTAAAAATCTATTAATAACAAATAATTAAAAGAATATGCATTCATGTGTGAGGCACATGACCTTTTACTAGTTTATAACTAAAATAATCTTTTAAGCCAAGTAAAATCAAGCTAGATTCTATTTAAAATATACATTATCACAATGTTGTATTTTTTACTAGTTTGATAATTTTTGTATTTGTGTCTTATATGGGTGAAGTCATTACAAGTCTAGTAGTAGCTTAAGCTCTTGTTGAGGCCAACAAATTTTAAAATGTTTTACTGATTTAATTTACTCATTGTTGAGACTGATTTTACCGATTGTTATTGTCATAATAAAGGGAGCATTTTTAGCAATGAATATCTTGAAGACTCATTTCAATACTCATAATGGGAGATTAATAGTTATTTGATAGTTTAGATGTGTACATTAAAAATGTGATCAAAAGTATTGATAACAAAATTATTATGCAACGTTTTCAAAATATAAAATGATAATTGTAAAATTTTTAACAGTTATGAATGGATATGGAAGTTATTACTACTGTCATTCATTATTGCAGTTATTGTTGTTTTTTTTTTTTATAATTTAAGTATATTTGAGCTAAGTTCCCATTAAATAAAATTTTTGGTTTTGCCATTGGTGTCATGTTTATTTTGTGTTAAACATGTATAAAATATAAAAATTATCATATCACTTTGTATCAAAATATCAAACACATAATACATTTTTTACTTTTTATCAAATCTATATACCTTTTTTTTAACTTTTAAACATGTTGCTTTCATGTATTTTTTATATCATTTTTATATCATATTATTATCTTATGTAAAAAATTATCAGATCTACTTCTTACCTGTTTTTTTAGTAGTTTTATTTCTCGCATCTAATATATAAATCTTGTAGATAGGAGGATACAGTTGAAATGCCACGTATTAATACAATGTTTTTTTTTCATTGCAACTATAAAACCTTTGAAATTATTTTTGTTCATTTTTCCCCTCCTCTCTCTCTAAACCATAAACTCTCTCCCTCTCTCTTTAAAATTCTCAATCTGGACAATGTAATGGAGGGATAATCAATTCATTCTAGCAATATTTCAAGCAGGAATTAGCCAAATAATAAGCTGATCTAAGCTACCGACACTATAAGACAAAGTTGTTTGGAGCTAAAGACTAGTTGTAGTGTAGCAGTTACTATTTACGATAAAAAATCATGTAGCAATTACTATAGTAGACAAAAATCCTTGTAGCAACAGTAATAGATAATCAATCTAAATACTATTCATTACTTTTACTATTTATGCTTTTTGTCTATAAATAAGTTACTTGTAATTAGAGAGAGAAGCTTCTAGAGACTTACCTCTTTATTCTAAAAAACCTCATACTCATTACTTCTTTATTTTTCTTAACCTTGTAATATGTTTCCTACTCACTACTTTTTTATTTTTCTTATTTCGATCCTTTCTATAATCTTTTTACTAAATGGTATCAGAGCCCTAGATTTATATAAAGGTTAGTATTACTTGTGTTTAAACTTATAGATCTATCTTGTAATCTTATTTTTATAAATAAAGCCTTTATATTTACCTTTGTTTTTTGTTTTTATTTCATGTTTTAAAGCTCATTCCCGTAAATTTGTGATTATTTGCTGGTATTTGTTGGCTTTGTATGCCTTTGGTTAACTGGCTTTTTTGTAATCTAAATAGAATCACACCTGGTCTTAAGCACCTTAAACATGGAATCAACTTTAGAAAATAGTTGTATTTGTAAAGATCAAGTTTATAATCATAGTTTGTATATAGATCCTATGTTTAAATCCAATAATATTTCTATTAATAGAGTTGTAAATGGTTTGTTTGATCTCTCTTCTTCTTTCTTTTCTAAATTGTTTGTAAAATTAGATACCATTGAAGATAAAGTAGATCTATTATCAGAAAAGATGGACCAAAGACATATTCCTTCAAATACTTTTACGAATTTTAGACCTCTTGACTATGGTAATATTATGATAGTTGATGATAAACCTTTATCTTCTTTAGCAAATGAGTAGTAAGACAAACTTGACTTTGACTCCTATAAAATGTTTAATTGAAAACTTTAAGTTAAAAATGAAAAAAACAAATGACCCGAAACAACATATTGAATATCTTCAAGTTATAAAAAACCTTTATGAAGAACATAAATGACTTTTTTTAAAATATAATTATCATTATATGCTTATCTATGACATAACCAGTGTTAGTAGTGAAGAAGCAGATAATGATATAGTAGAAGATAACTTTAAAATTCTTGTTACTAATCTAGTAGTAAAGAATGAACAAGAATCCTCTGATGAAACCATATCAAAAGAGTTTTTTAG
This sequence comes from Durio zibethinus, assembly GCF_047325235.1. Taxonomy (NCBI): domain Eukaryota; kingdom Viridiplantae; phylum Streptophyta; class Magnoliopsida; order Malvales; family Malvaceae; genus Durio; species Durio zibethinus. The sequence continues at coordinate 26,611,458 of NC_143162.1, forward strand.
TTCTGTAGATTAACCAGATCCAGAACCTACAAACTTTATTTCTCAACCAGAGGATAGAGGTAAAAGAAAAGCATCAGAAATATCTAACCTAGATATTGATGATTTCTTAAGATTCCCTGATTATTTTCAATATCCAAAAATTTTAGAGCAACATAAACCTCACTTAAAAAATGATGAGATTAAGCAAACTTCTGAAACTGTCAAACCAACCAAGTAAAAGCTGAAGTGCTTGTAAGAGATTCTTTAAACAAATAAACTGTTGCACAAAGTGGCACTTATTTATATCTAACTAGAGTCCCTCTAAAAAACTATGAAAAAACCATAGACGATCGGGTACAATCTATGTCTATTGTTGTCACAGGTTACAAAGATCAGTGGAACAAAGAAAGATTTCTTAATTACTTTTGTGGCACATGGCAATGAGATGTCCTACAATTTCTCAAAACATGGAAAACAACAACTCTGGAAGAAACTTAGAAATCTACACTTCTTACAATAGGTAATATACTGCAACTATTAAAAGATCTAACACAGATTTTAAAAAATGAGTTTTATGGGAGTACAGAGATCCTGGATCCCAATCAAGAAGCTCAATATTTTTTATCAAGCTAAAATTATGTGATATTTGAAATTTAGATGAATTTTGCAAAATATATATCTCTGAATATAAAAAATTAGATGAAAAACATTCAAAATTTTAGTTACAACAATTTTTTCTAAAACTTCCCTCACCATGGGATAAGCTTTGTTTGTAAAATTATACTACTTATCTTGAAGTAAAAATTAAAACCTCAAATGTTGCAAAGCCAAGTTTTGAGCTATATGATACTTTAGGCTATCGCATAAAATATGTGCAGAATTAGATCACAGAGCACTACCTCAGGTAGAAGGTTGCCAAACAGGTAAAATCTAAACTTAGTTATAAACAGTGTACTAAGATTTTAGAAAATGACTTAGAATTTGGTTGTAACAAGTAACCACTTCTTAGCAAAATTTGTTTTAAAAAGTAAAAATATTTTCAAAAAAATTGGAAACCAGAAAAAACTGGTAAATTCAAAAAGCCTAAAAAAGGTAAAGTTATTGTTAAAAAGAAGAAAAAATCTTTTAAACAAACTTGCAAATGTTTCATTTGTGATGAAGATGGTCATTATGCTAATAGTTACCCTAACAAAGGGAAAAGTGCTAGAAAAATGATAAAAAAGTTAGAAGAAAATACTCTCCAAATTTTATTTACTAATGAATTATCAGACGAAGAAATATTTTATGAAGTATTTTCAGAAACAGATTATGAATCATCTGATATTGAATCTGAATATATTTTTATGATGCATACAGATTCTAACCAAGATATTGTTTTAGTTACTTCTTCCATAGGTACAAATAATACAACTGAAGAAGGTACGATTAAACTTAAAAATATGATGAGAAAAACTTATCATATCTCTAAAGAAAAAATCAAAGAATTACAACTTATCAAACCCGATGAGATTTCCAACTTGGCTTAAATGCCATATAGAAAAACTATCTGGTGATGCAATTGCTAATGACTTTAAACAAGAATAAATGGAAATACCTCTTTTTACAAAACAAAAAATAAACCATTTTTTGAAAAATTTATCTTAAGGTAAAATATATACATATTGGTATAATTATGATTACCATAAAACCACCTTTTCTTTCTGGTAAAGATATGCCTATTATTGCTGTTTTAATGGGTAATCGTTTATAGTGTTGGTAGCTTGGATCAGCTTATCATTTGGCTAATTCCTGCTTGGAATATTGCTAGAATGAATTGATTATCCCTCTAGCCTAACTGTAACTCACTTTCTCCTTTTGCCCCCTTCTCTTACATGTAATAAAAAAAAATAGCAACTATAACCATAAAAGCAATCACAATCCATAAAATAAACAACTAAAAAAATCAAAATCATAAAAAAATAAAGTGAGTTTCAAAGCTTGGTTTTTAGGGGAGATGAAGATCTTAGGGAGGAGCTAACCATACTTAAATTTGGAGTTGTTTGGATCGATGGAAAGAAGTGTTTTTGGGATCTTAAGCCACAACTTTAAAGCTAGATCTAGTATGTTTGAAATAAATATTGAAAAATTTATCAAGATAGAAGGAAAAAAAAGAAGGAATACATTTTTTTTAGATTTTTTAAGTTTTTTTTTTACTCTGATCGAAGATAAAAAGTGGCAGCAACTAGTTACTAGCAGAATTTAAGTTTAAGAAATTGTTGACTTTTAGAGAGATGAAAGAGTTTGAAAATGCTTAGAGACAAAAAAATGACACAAAATAAAGGGAAAAATTATATTAAACCAAAACAAAAAAACAGGTGTGCTTGACCTATCCACTCTGACTTTATTTTTGTTGTTTATTTTTTAATTTTATTCATTTTTTTTCATATTTAGATTTATAAATAGGATGCAACATAAAAATAAAATATACAAGATAAAAAAATTTATTATTATTATTATTATTATTATTATTATTATATATTTAATATTTTTTTTGAAAGTGGTGGTTTTCTTAATAATTCTTAAAAGATGAATTTTTTCGAAATCTTATCAAAAATGGTTGGGGCAATTTTAGAATTTTTTTATAAAATAATTTTAATTACTTTATTAATAATAATTTTAAAAATGATTAAACAAAAAAAAAGAAGCAAATAAAATTTTTTTAATGATGGAATTAAAATAAATCACAATTAGTGATATTACTAAAAATTTTTAGAGGTTTTCTTAAATCTTACCAAAGGCGTTGGGCTAAGATTATAGAAAATTTTGACCAAATAAATTTTTCTTACTTTTTAAAAATAAAATAATTTATAAAAATTTTGAAAACAAATAATTTTTTTAATGGTGGAATTAAAATAAATCACAAGTGATAATTTATTGAGAATTTCAAGGTAAGAATTTTTTATTTTTCAAATCTTACATTGGAAGAAGTTTGAAAATTTTCCAATAAAAAATATATGTAGTTTTTAATAAATAAATTCAATAATTAAATTATATATTTTTAGAAAGTAAATTAAATTGTTTTTGATGATGGGGTTAAAAGAAAATACAAGTGGTTTCAATGACATTTTTTGGGTAAGGAAAATTCTTAAAAATTTTACCAAAAGTATTTGATGAATTTTAAGATTTTTTTCTAATAAAAAGTATTTTGATTTACTTTTCCAGTAAAATGTTTTATAATTAATTTAAAAGTTTTAAAAATAATAAAATATATTTTAAATGTAAAAGCTAATTCGACAATTCAATTTTTCAAAGAAATAATTTTTTTATACTACTAATGCGAGAAAATTTTTTAAGTTATATTAAAATTTTAAAAACAAATTTAAGAAAAATTTCTATATTTAGATAATAAAAATAATAAAATTTCAAAATTATGAGCATTTTAATTAGAATTAAAATGATGACACATGATTAATTAATAATGTTTTTTTGAACGAAGCTATAAAAATGCTAATATTTTCTCTCACATAACCCTAAGCCCACATTTAATATTTTCTTCTCCTCCTAAACTGTTGATATTCTTTTAAAATGACTATAGACCATACTTTAGCCAAAAGATAAAATTCTTAAAATTTTTTTACAATAAAATTTTAGTTCTAAAGTTTAACAAGATACATGTACATACTCATTTTAAATGTTACTAATTATCAGTTAAGTTATTTGTTTAGAATTCGAGATATTTTATTAATTTTATATTATATTTGCTATTCATATGTAGTTGGTTACTACACGAGTATAACTAAATTAATGTATATCCCATTTTTATGTTTATATAGGGTTTTAGTTAATATTTGTTATATTGTAGGTTATTATTTAATTTTAAATTATGTCATTTTAAATTGTTTTAATCTCCTTAAGCAAGATGTTGTGTGCACTGTTTTAAACTGTTTATTTTGATTTAATTTTTCCATTCTTTATTTTTGAATAAATTTTTTTATCATTTTGTCTTAAATTTTATTTTTATTTTTTGTAATATTTTACAAGTTGATATTATTAATATGAAGCATTTAAATTAAGAGAAATAGAGCTCTCCCTTATAGAAATTTTATGTTTTGTTCATCTTATACAAAATTTTTGAAGCTCTATTTTGTTGTTACTGTTGTTCTCATAATATTATCATCTATTGACTAGTTAGGAAAACAAACATAAATTTTTTTATTGTTATATTTTTTTCATAAAGCAATGATGCAAATTTAACATTAATTCTTAAATTTGTTGTATGCTATGTACTCGAATCCATTATGAAGCAAATTTTTTGTCTTTTTTATTTTTATTTTTGATCTTGCTATGAATATCAACATTGATAATAGTTATTTTATTTTCTATATGTACCATTGCAATTGATAAAAAAAATATTTTTAATTTAATTTTATTAAAATCAATATCAAAATATAATAAAATTAAAATAAACTATAAATATTTTAATCAATAAAAAGTTTGAACCCACAATATCGTGCGGACTCTTTTCTAGTAGGCTATAAGCCCTGTTACTAAGTAGTGGTGTACTATTTTTTTTCTCTTTTACATAAAATCAAAGTTGAACTGCTTATTATAGAAATATTTAACCAAAATTAAAGCTAGAACTAAAATTAAGGTCATGCATTTCATTAACATAAAATAAAATAAAATAAATAAAAATCCCAACAAATGGTTAGCTCAAATCCATCTTGGGCTTTGAATACATGTGTTCCCGTTTTCTCTATCTCTCACAAAACGCTATAGATGTTGAAGAAGCAAAAACTCAGCTAAAGCTGAGCAGAGCTGAGGCTCGTATTCTTTTGTTAGGAAACAAAATGAATCTACGTAGTTTGTCTCCTTTTATTCTTCTTTCTTCGCTATGTTATCGCTAGAGGTGGCCACCATAATAATTCTTCAGCTTTAGGTCTTTTTTCTCTTCCTTTTAATCTATTATAATAGCAGAAGTAACCAAATTCACGTTTTTATGAAGAAGAAGCGATGATCTGTGACGGACTTTATTCGAATTTGACCTTTAATTTACTATAACGGGTTGATTTTGTTATGAGCTTTTTCTTGTTTTTAGATTTCATTTCTTTGTCTTTGTATATGTCTCATTTTGGCATTGGAAATGATAGCCATGTGAGGCATTTGTTTGAAGAAAATCAATTATTGGGCCTGAATCGACAAACACAATAACGCATAAGTAACATATCATAATAAACCCACAATAATAGAGGACAATCAATAATCAACAATGCAGAAAAAATAAAGCATACCAAGATTTACTTGAAAAATCCTTTAGTGTAAAGGGAAAAAATTACGAACCACTAGAAAAATCTTCACTATCAAATAATGGATAAACAAAGTTCTCATCTAGCTAAAACTAGAGTTAATTAACAACTAGAGAGACAATTGAAAAAAGCTCACTAAATAGGTAACTCAACAAATACACCCTAGATTTATTCTTAAAGAGCTTCAAACTCAATCTTCACTATTCAAAATGTAGAACTTTGAATTATAAACCTATTGACAAAATTTTAACTCAATCGAACTACAAATCAACTTTTGTTCAACCAACTATTCTTTCTTATTTTTCTCTCTATCTTTTCTGGCTTCTTTTTTTTTTTTTTTTTGGTTTGCAACGCCACTCCTACTTACTTTTTCATGCCCAAATCAGCCCCTTTTTCTTTTATTACGTAGGGCTCTCTTAGGGTCAAAGACAAAAGGCTTTAGGCTTTTTAATTGGCTAAACAATTGGGGTTGGCCCTTGCATTCCTAACAATCTCTCTCTTCAGCCTCATTAGGAGGAGATTCGTTACCATAGCAATTTCATTTAGAACTTACCTTGGCCAAGAAACTCATTTCGGTCAAGTTACTATAAAGCTCAAGCTTTTTTCTGGGACGTATCTTAGTTAACATATATGTTACATTTTCATCAGTATGGACTTTCTTTAATCGTATCTGCTGTTTTCAATCACTGAATGCAACCAGTGATATCTAACATCAATGTGCTTTGTTCTAGCATGGTACATGACATTCTTACTCAAATCCAAAGCATTTTGGCTATCACAAAATATCACATACTCTTTTTAATACAACCCCAAGTCAAGAAGAAAATGTTTCATCCAAAGTATTTTTTTACTTACTTCAGTTGCTACAATGTACTCAGTCTCTGTAGTTGACAAGGTAGCACATTGTTGCAACTTGGATTGCTAAGACATAGCTCCTCCTATAAGTGAACAAATACCCTAAAATAGATTTTCTACCATCAAAATCACTTGCCATGTCAGCATCAATAAACCTTTCTAGAACTGATAGTAAAACTCTATAACTTAAGCATATTTTTGAGGTACTTCTTAAATATTTAAAAATCTATTTCATTACTTTCTAGTGAACCCTTTTCAGATTAAAAAAAAATTTGCTCATTATACCAACTGCATTAGCAATATTAGGCCATGTGCAAATCATAAGATACATCAAAGAACCGACTACAAAAGAATAAGGAATACTAGACATAGTTAGTTGTTATTCCTTAGTCACCGGATAAGATTTTTTACTTAGATGAAAATGGTTGACAAATGGGCTGCTAATTGATTTAGCATGCTGTATGTTGAATCTATTAAGCACCTGTTCAATATATTTTTTTGTGATAACTATAACTTTCTAACTCTCCTATCCTGGATAATATCTATACCAAGAATCTACTTTGATGGACTTAAATCCTTTATATCAAAAGACTTAGACAATTGTTCTTTCAACCTACGAACCATACCAACTTCTTATCCTATAATAACATATTATCAACATATAATAAGAAAATAATGAAGTTACCATTAGAAAATTTTTTGACATACACACAAGGATTCGTTGCTGTTCTTTTATAGTTGTAGCTTGCCATAAAAGAATTAAACTTTTTGTACCATTGTCATATAGCTTGTTCAAGCTATACAAGTTTTCTTTAGTTTGCAAACTAAGTCCTCTTTCCTTTTCACTTCAAAACCTTCAAGTTGATCTATATAAATGTTCTCCTGTAAGTTACTATGCAAAAATGCAATTTTAACATCAAGTTGCTTAAGCTTAAGATTCAAACCAGCTACTAATCTCAGTATCACAGCTTTCCAACTCTCTTATCCCGGATAATATCCATATTAAGAATATGCTTTATTGGACCTAAATCTTTTATGTCAAAAGACTTAGACAATTGTTCTTTCAACTTGCGAACCATAATTGTTCTTTCAACTTGTGAACCATACCAGCATCTTGTCCCATAATCAATATATCATCAATAAATAATAAGAGAATAATGAAGTTACCATCAAAGAATATTTTAATATACACATAAAGATCTACTACCATTCTTTTATAGTTATGGCTCACCATAAAAGAATTAAACTTTTTGTACCATTATGACTGAGCGTATTTTAAGCCATACAAGTTTTATTTAGTTTGCAAACTAAATGCTCTTCCCCTTTTAGTTTAAAACCTTCAAGTTGATCCATATAGCTGTCTTTTTATAAGTCACCATGCAATAATGCAATCTTAACATCAAGTTGTTCAAGCTCAAGATTCAAACTAGCTACTAATCCTAGTATCACTCGAATGAAACTCATCTTCACAATTAGAGAAAAGATCTCATCAAAATCAAATTGAGTTTTTGAGAAAAACCTTTCACCACTAATTGAGTTTTATACCTCACTAGTTTATCACCATCTTTTTTCAACTTGAACATCCATTTATTCTTCAATAGCCTCTTGCCTTTTCAAAGTTTAACAAGATCATATATACCATTTTTTCGCAATGACTCCATCTCTTTTTTCATTACTTTTAACCATTGCTCTCTATTTGGAGTAGTCTACATATCTTGAAAGTTCTTTACTTCTCATTTACTGGTAACTAAAATAAAATATGAACTTGGATACCTAATAGATGACTTGTGCTTTTTGATAGATCTTCTAGATTGAAACTCTATAATACCTGATATCAAATGTAGTTTTCCTTGCTTAACACTCTCTGGTAGAGATGATTCCTCACCCTGCTCAACACTCTCAGGTAGAGAGGATTGCTCTCCCTTCTAAAAACTAATTACATCTGGCTCATCACTAACTATGGCTGGTTCATTCAAATCCTCAAGTTATGTCTCTTACTTATTTTCACCATCAATAGCTCTTTTTGGTAGAACCCTTATCAGTGTTAAAATATCACACTTAATGGTAATCCGTATAGTCTTCTTATTTTTTTCAAGGTCTACTATGATTTTTTTTCATAAAAGACCACATCTTTGCTTTTAGCTATCTTTCTCTTCACTGAAGCCCATGTCTTGTAGCTAAATTCTTCATCACCATATCCGACAAACAACACTGTGTGGCTTTACTATCAAACTTTGACTTTTTCTCTTTCAACACATGTATGAATGCTTTACACTTAAAAACTTTCAAGTAAGAGAATGAAGCATCTATCTCTGTCCAGGCTCTTTATAGAATGTTAAAGCCCAAATGAACTGATAGTGATATGTTACGCAAATAACAAGTTGTGTTGACTATTTCACCCCAAAACGATTTTAGTAATTTTGCCATCTTTAATATACATCTGACTTTTTTTCATAATAGTGTGGTTCATCCTTTCAGCTACACCATTATGCTGTGGTGTTTCAGGTTCTGTCATTTTATGCTTGATCCTATGCTTTGAACAATATTCTTTAAAGTTTTTGGATGTGTATTCTTTACCATTATCAATCCAAAAACACGTTAAGGGCAACCCTATCATCTTTTTCACCATCATATGAAATTTTTAAAAATACTGCAATACTTGGCTTTTGTTTTTCAATATAAACACCCAAATCTTACGTGAAGCATTATCAATAAAAGTAACCAAATAGCTATTACCACTCAATGACTTAACCTCAATGGGATCACCTATATCAGAATAAATCAATTTTAATTTATTTTTTTCTCTAAGAGTGCTTACGGAAAGAAACTTTACAATGCTTGTCAAATAAATATTGATAACATGAATTGAGAGACATACCTTTGGTCAAGGTAATGAGAGACTATTTTGCCAAAACTTGTAAACCCTTCTCGTTTATGTGTGCTAGCTTCTTATGCCATATATTTGCTGAAGCATTATCTTCAATAACATTTATCTGGTTACCTTTTAATTGCATCTATGTTTTGTACATTATGTAGCATAGTTTTTTCCTTGCAATTACCATATATCCTTTGATAAGCTTTTACTGCCCATTCTTTTATCGACTCTCATATCCTTCCTTATCAAGTACATTAATGCTAGCAAATTCATTTTCATATTTGGAATATTTTTAGCATACCTTAAAGTCAACATGTAGCCCGTAGTAGTTTGTACAATAATATCACTAATCCCAACAATTTATGACACACTCTTGTTTTCCATCTTGGTGCAACCAAAGTCTCCTGCTTTATAAGTTGTAAACAAATCTCTTTTAGGAACACAATGATATGTTGCTCTCATGTTAACTATGCATTTAATGTCGGGATCACCAATATGATTACAATCATCATGTGTACAAATCAAAGTAACTAAACCATTATCTGAATTCACTGCTGCAACATTATCATCATCTGAACTTTTGGTTTTCTCATATTTTCACTCTTACTTTAGATTTTACAGTATTGCTTTATATGATCTGGTTTACCATCACTTTATCTCTAGACTTGGATCTATGTTTAGAATTAGTACAACCTTTTAAGTTATAACTTTCGTCAATGTTTCTACTTTTGTTCTCTGTGACAAGAGCTTGATTCTTAGGGTTTAAATCTTTTAGCCTTGTTTTTTCATTAAGCATACTGTCCTTTACCATCTCCAATGTCACCTTATAATCAAAAGCTGAATTAAAAATAATCACAATTAGAGTATTCCAGCTATCTAGTAAGGAACCCAAAAGAAATAATGTCTTCATTTCATCATCCATTTAAAGCTCCATAATAGTCATCCGATTGAATATATTTTAAAAATCACTCAAGTGTTCTGTAATCGATTGTCCATCCTTATACTGTAAAGTTGCAAGCTTTTTAATAAGCATAACTTTATTCATGCTTGTTTTTCTCTCATATAATGTTACCAATTTTTTTCAAATTGTGTGGGCATCTATCTCTTACATTAAATGATGGAACATGCTAATAGCAACCCATTTTTTAATTGTAGCCAATATCTTTTTGCCTAACTTCTTTCAGCTTTTATTTTTTATATCTGCTGATTTAGTTGAATCACTCAATACTAACTCATACAAATTTTTGCAGTATAAATGATCTTCCATCATAGGCTTCTAAATTGAATAATTTAATGCTGTTAATTTTATCATAAAATCTATATCACTTTTCATGATCTCAAATATAATTTACTTCTATCTTGGGTTGCTTTTATATTGATATCTCAAAAATAACCCTCGCTCTGATAGCACTTGTTGGGTCTAAAGTGATAAACACAACAACGTAGAAGCAATATATTGCAATAAATCTACAGTAATAGACAACAATCAATGATACAAAAAAAAAAAGAAACAGATCAAGATTTACATGGAAAACCCTCCAGTATAGAGGGAAAAATCATGGATTATAAAAAAAATCTACACTATCAAATAATGAATATATAGAGTTTTTCTCTAAATAAAATTAGAACTAATCAATAACTAAAGAGGCAATTGGAGAAATCTCATTACATAGGTGACTCAACAAATATACCCTAGATTTATTCCAAGAGAGCTTCAAATATAATCTTCACTGTTCAAAATGTAGAACTCTAAATTATAAATCTGTTGATAAAATTTTCACTTAATCGGATCATGGATTGACTTTCGTTCAACCAATTCTTTCTTACTATATAGGTGACTCAACAAATATATCCTAAATTTGTTTCAAGAGAGCTTCAAATCTGATATTTATTATTCAAAATGTAGAACTCTAAATCATAAATCTGTTGATAAAATGTTAACTTAATCAGATCATAGATTGACTTTCATTCAACCAATTCTCTCTTCTCTATTTTCTCTTTATCTTTTTTGACTTCTTTTCCTTTTTTTTTTTTTTTTTTTCAGTTTACGGCACCACTCCCACTTACTTTTTCAAGCCAAAAACAGTTCTTTTTTTTTATTAAGTAGGGCTATCTTACGGTCATAGATAAAAAGTTTTGAGCTTTTTAATTGCCTAAACAATTGGGGCTAGACCCACATTCCTAACACCAGTTTCACCCAAAGGTGCTTTTATTTTTGTTAATACTTTTGCTTAAATTTTAGCTTTTTTTTTTTTAATAATGTGAGAAATTTTTATTACAGGATCGATATTGCTCGTGGCTACTCCACTGATTCGGAACTGCAAAAGGCGGTGAAGGAATTTGGGCGAAGCTGTAGTAGCATTTCTAAGATATACAGGTGATATTATTTCTATTTATTTGCTATTATTGTTTATAATCTTTCCCTGTTTTCACTTTAATAGCATATGATTAAATCTAGTAGGAACCTTCTTTTAAAGAATTTATAGTTCTGTGGGATGAATGAAGTAGTTTAGTCTTCCATGGAGGTTATAAACTGATTTGGTTCCTTATTATTCTCTTTAAGGGCTTCTTGGATTTTGGAATCAGTATTGGAAAGAGTGTGAATGGTGTTCCACTGGTAATGATTTCGTTTCAATTTGTTTCCTTTTCTCTACGTACATGTTGACAATTATTAGTTATAGATTTTTGTTCCAATGCTTTGAATCATTTGTGTTTGTAAAGCTTTATCTCATGTCTATCTAACTGAATGTTTAGTGATTCTTTTTGTGTAGTGGGTAATAGAGATCTCTGACAAACCAGGCTAGGAATAGCGTGAACCTGCATTCAAGGTAATAATCTAGTGCTTTGCTAACGATAAATGCCAATGGATATGCTCTCATTTAATTTGTGATTGCTAATTTTATTTTTAAGGTCACGGGGTTCTACAAATGTGAATAAGTGAATGAATGTTTTACAAATGATTCCATTTTAACATGGATAGGAACCTGGGGAAATGGAATTGAAGAAATTTAAAAAAATCAAAATTGAGGAAGACAAAATTTTTTAAATGTTGAACATTACAAGCTTGTATGAGGGGGAAAAAAATATATATATATATTTATATATCTTGCCGTTATAAGTGATTTATAGACAACCTGTACATCGCAGTATACTAACAGAAGTTACAAAAAAAAATGAAAGCACTAGCATCAATGTAGAATTATTTAATTACAGTAAATCTTCTCAAGGACTATGCTTCCTTAGGTGTTTTCTGGAGGAAAAAATTGGAAACAGCAATTCTGGAACATAATTAGGAGTTGAATTACTTTTGAAAGAAAATTTCAATGGTGAAAGCTTAAACAAAGAACAGTGCGAGTTTTGAACTTTCTTTTCACCCTCCCCTTTCTTTGATAAAAGCCTTTTTCTCACCTTCACGAACTTTCCCTTGGTCAATTTTCTTAAAATTTACCCTGTGCCTTATCTAGTGTTACACTTCTGTTTATGACAATTATTGGAAACATGAATTGGCTATGACGATTCACTTTTTATCTTATTAGCACGATGATGTTCATTGTGTTTTCTACATACAGTTTTTAGAGTTTGTTTTCCCTTCCATTGCATATTCGAACAGGCCTGTAGACACCAATTTTGTTCGAATATATCAAATGAAATTTCGTTTTTAAATTTTGTTAAAATTAATAATTAAATGTAATATTAAAAATTTTTAAAAAGAGTTGGGACAGGGATAGGCATGGTGCCATGCATGGCACTAGCTTATTCACCTGCCCTTGCCACTACCATACCCAAAGCACCTGCACCTCACCTACCCAAACTACCTAGAACCACCAGCCTTACTTTGTCATGGCACCAATACCTTGCTAGGCACCTACTTCACCCACCATCCAAGGCACCTAGCCCTATTAAGCACCCGGCTTCCTCCCTTTCCAAGGCTTTCGGATGCATACCCTCACCCACGCACATACCAACACTTGCATACCCCTAACCATCAAAGACCTAGCTCCAAAAACCCATGACCAGACCTCCTTAAAACATCATCCTCAACTCGCCAGCACCCACCGTACCCTTACAACACTCATTCCCACCATACTAGAGCTCCACCAAGACCACACAACTAACGACCCCTTTTACCTTACCTAGTGCCTAGTACCTAATCCCTTTCCAAACTATCAACCACCAAAAAAAAAAAAAAAACAAAAAAAAGACAAGCATAGTCCTCCCCGTAGGGAGGAACTATCAACATCGAGCTACCTATAAAAACAAAGAAAATCATCAGTTTTGGTTAAAAAAAAAAAGGAACATAGTAACTTTAAACCTCGATCTATATCGACCGGAGCTGTTTCCCACGAAAAGAAAAACATATTTGGGCTCAGAGGATTGAAAAGAGTTTTTTGGGAAAGTTTGGCATTTTTTGATCATCGACTACCATTATCTGTGACTATCGGTGAATGGCGATTGATAGTAAACAGCCATTTTTTGAGTTTCTAGTCGATGAGAGTTGAAAGAAAAAAGAAATTTTTTTTTTAAAAGAAGAAGGAAATAAAGGAAAAAATGAGGTCTTTTATACAGAAGACTTAAGCTCAAAACGACGTCGTTTTAGGGCAAGAAGGATCCGCGCATGCCCATGACCTAATCGAGTTCCACGCAACCTGACCCAGCAACTTGCTTTAACTAGCCTTCGGTCGGTTCAATCGAACCACTCATCAAACCACCCCTTTGTCAGTCCAGTTGAATCGGTGTTGACCGAACCATTGATTGGTTTGGTTCAGGTAAATTTTTTTTTATTTTTTATATATTTTTATATCACTTTTAGCTTTATTATTGTTACTTATGTATGTTTAAAAACTTTTAGAATTTATTAGAATAAATATTTGTTGTTTTATAATAATTAATAATAATAATAATAATGATAATAATAATAACAATAATAAAAAATGATTTCAAACTTTTGATTCCTTTTAATATATATTTTTAAAAAGAATAATAACCCAAGTGTCAAATAAAAAATAATTAAAATATATATATAATGATTATAAAGTGATAAAATTTTTTCCCTGCTTAGATGATGGAGGGAATTCTTTTAAAAATAATTACGTCTAGATGTTGGGAAATTATAAAAAAAGTATAAAAAGATAATAAATAATAAAAAAATAAAAAGATATTATTAATAATAATTTTTTTATAAAAAAATATATATGAAAATTTTTTTAATTAATTCTCTACAATTATAAAAATCGAACTTGCTTCAAAAATCCATCTAGATGTTAGAGATTTTTAGAGATGTTCGCGTTTTCTCCGAACTTTAAAATTAAACCCTCAAAATCCTAAAATCAAAACCCTAAACCCCAAATCCTAAGATCGAAACCATAAACCTTCTAAACCCTAAAATCAAAACCCTAAACTCACAACTTTAAAACTAAAATGCTAAACCCTCAAAACCTTAAGCTTAGTTAAAGTATTGATTGATAATAAGTCATCTATTAATGTCATACCTTTGATGGCATTGTCAAAATTGCCAATGGACCCCTTTCGTATGAGAAACAACCACATGATTATAAGAACACGAAGAGAGGTGATTGGTGATATAGAGATTTTGCCATATATTGGCCTATGTACCTTCAATGTCCCATTTCAAGTGATGGATATAATACCTACATATAGTTGTTTACTTGAAAGACTTTGGATCTATAACACTGGAGCTGTACCTTCATCCTTACACCAAAAGATAAAGTTTATCATTAAAGGGAAGCAAGTTTGCTTAGATGGTAAAAAAGATTTATTAGTGACTAAAACCCTGACTACTTTTTATGTTGAAGCTGCGAAAGAGGTAATTGAATGCTCCTTTAGGATTTTTGAAGTAGTAAATGCTACTTATATTAGAGAAGAGTCAAAGATACCAATCCCTTAACTGTCAAAAACTACGAGTATGGTGATCAAGCAAACTATCGGTAAAGGTTGGCAAGCAAGACATAGTTTAGAAAGGTCTTTACAAGGAATTAAAAAGGCAACAAGTGCAACTGAGAATAAAAAAAGATGGGGTTTGGGTTATAAACTTACTACCACTGATAGAAAGAATATGATGCAAGAAAAAAAAAGAAGAGAATGGCATGCTTAGAAAGGCATGAATTACCTAATGGAAGAATGGGTTTCCCCTATCTATACGAGACATTCCACTCTGACAGATATGTCCATCTTGGATCATCAGAGGTTAAAAAAGTGAGTCAGTAATGAGATTAGAAGAAGCTTTTTCTCAAGTTTATATTAAGGTAGATAAGAAAAATGTGTAAGATAAAGAGATATTCTTTTTTCTTTTCCTAGGTTACGAAATCCAAGAACAATGCACTATTTTTGTTATCTTTGAACTATTTAAACTTAAGAATTCTAATTGCTTTTGCCCAAGAGCATGCAAAGGTTAAATGTATGGGCTTACTTTCATTATCCTAATAAAATGATGAATGAGATGCATTTCACATATACCATGTTCTCCATTTTTTCTTTTTCATTGCTATTCCTCTTACCCTTGCCAAAATCAGTATATATATTTCTTTGTGATTATACCCATTTTTAAGACTTTTAATAATGAACATTATGGATGACCAAGACAATAACATCAAGTTTGATTTTGAAAATTTGATTCACATTAGTGAGCTCGATAATGGTATAAATTCAGAAGACTATAATTTGCCTCATGATTTGTTAAAATGGATGGAGCAAGAGGAGAAAATTATAGAACCCCATCAATAATCTACTGACTTATTCAACTTAGGAGATGGTGAGAATAAGAAAGAAGTTAGGATCGATACTTCACTATCATTGATTAAGAAACAGAAACTGGTGAATTTGTTGCAAGAATACGTGGATTTATTTGCATGGTTCTTTCAAGATATACCTGGACTTAGCATAAATGTGATTAAGCATAGATTGCCTTTAAAACTAGAATGTCGATTGGTACAGTAAAAGTTATGATGCACCGATACACTAAAAATATTGCTAAAGATAAAAGAAGAAGTAAAGAAGTAATTTGATGCAAGTTTTTTAGAAGTAGCCAAATACCTTTAATGGGTAGCCAATAAAGTCCTAGTTCCTAAGAAAGATAAAAAAGTTAAAATGTGTGTAAACTATTGAGATTTAAATAGGGCCAGCTTAAAGGATAATTTTTTATTACCATATATTGATACCCTTGTGAATAACATTGCTGAGCACTACATCTTTTCATTCATGGATGGATTTTTTGACTATAACTAGATCAAAATGGCTCGTGAAGATATGGGAAAAATTATGTTCATAACCATGTGCAGCATATTTTGTTATAAAGTCATATCTTTTGGGCTAAAGAATGTTGACGCCACATATCAAAAGGTGATTGTCACTCTTTTTCATGATATGATGCATAAGAAAATAGAGGTATAAGTCGACAATATAAGAGCTAAGTCTCAAGAAGGTGAAGATCATGTTGCTAATCTCAAAAAACTCTTTAAAAGGTTACAAAGATACCAGCTCAAGTTGAATCTAGCCAATGCACATTTGGTGTTAAATCTAGAAAATTACTAGGGTTTATAGTTAGTGAAAGAGATATAAAAGTAGACCCTAATAAGATTGAAGCCATTCAAGAGTTGTCAACACTGCTCATACAAAAAGAAGTGAGAGACTTTTTAGGGTGATTGAATTATATTTCTTGCTTCATATCTCAACTCACCTCAAAATGCGACTTGATTTTTAGGTTGCTTTATAAAAATAATCCTGAGAATGGGACAAGGAATGCCAAAAAACCTTTAAAAAGATTAAAGAGTATTTGACAAGCCCATCGGTGTTGGTACCACCAGTTGCAAAAAGACCATTAATTTTATATCAATGGTATAGGAAAAATTGATGGGATATGTATTGGGAAAAATGGATAAAATTGGTAAAAAAGAGTATGCTATCTATTATTTGAGTAAAAAATTTACGGAGTATGAGGCCAAGTACCCTCAAATAGAAAAAATATGCTGTGCCTTAGCTTGGACTACTCGTAAACTTAGGTAATACATGCTTTATCATATGACTTGGCTAATATTAAAGTTGGATACCTTCAAGTACATTTTTGAGAAACCATCTTTATCAGGCAAGATAGCAAAATGGTAAGTCATGCTATTGAAATATGATATTGTGTATGTGACATAAAAATCCATAAAAAAGTGCAATAGCTAATTTTCTTGCTGACCAAACTATAGAAGATTACGAACCTATGAAGTTCAAGTTTGTAGATGAAGACTTACTGGCGATCTTGAAGGATGAAGGCAAAAATCCTGTAAGAAAAGTGTGGAAGATGTTTTTTGATGGAGCATCCAATATAATGGGGCATGGCACTGAGGTAGTGCTAATATCCCTAGAAGGAAATTATTACCCTTGTATTGCAAGGTTAGACTTTAATTATACAAACAACATTGTTGAATATGAAACATGTGCAATGGGTTTGCAGATGGCCATTGAAAAAAAGATTGGGACACTAGAAGTATATAAGGATTTAGCTTTGGTAATTTATCAACTAAAAGGCAAATAGGACACTAGGGACTGAAAATTAGTGTTATACCAAAGGCACATAACTAGCTAGATAAAACAGTTCAAAAAGATTCAATTTCAGCATGTTCCAAAAAAAAAATTAGGTTGCTGATGCATTGGCTACTTTGACAATAATGTTCAAGTTAAATACTAGTACGATAATCCAGCCCATCAGAATATAAATAAAAGTTCACTAGCCCATTGTTCAAATATAGAAAAGGAGGTAGATCGACAATTATGGTATTATGACACTGTGTAGTATGTCAAGTGCCAAAACTACCCCTAGTCTTACCTCAAAAAATGATAAGAGGATCATCCAAAGATTAGCAATAGGGTTTGTACTTGATGGAGAAATCCTGTATAATAAAAGCAAAGACCAAATCTTGCTAAAGTGTGTAGATGCTATTGAAGCAAGAAAGGTACTTGAAGAAGTACATGAGGGAATTTATGGAACACATGCCAATAGGTATATGATGGCCAAACAGATTATGAGAACATGTTACTACTAGTTTACAATGAAAAATGATTGTATCAGTTATGCCAGAAAGTGCCATAAATGCCAAATTATACTGATAAAATTCTAGTCCCACTATATGTCTCGGCACCACCATGACCTTTCTCTATATGGGGAATGGATATGATCAAACCTATAACCCTAAAAGCATCAAATGGGCATCATTTTATTATTGTAACAATTGATTGCTTCACCAAGTGGGTGAAAGTAGCTTCGTATGCTAGTATTACACAATCAACGGTGTACAAATTCATAAAAAGAAAGATAATATATCGGTATGGACTTTTGGATCATCTTAGATAATGCCAACAATTTAAATAATAAAATGATGAAAGAATTGTGTGCATAGTTCAAGATAAAGCATAATCATTTATCACCATGTTGTCTAAAAATGAATGATAAAATGAATGATACAATAAAAGCTAGGAACAAAAACATCAAAAGAATATTAGGGAAAATGATTGATACATATATAGACTAGCACAAAAACTTAACTTTTGTCCTACTTGCCTAAAAAACATCAATTTAAACCTTGAAAGAGGCCACCCCGTTTTTGCTACCATATGGGATAGAGGCCTTACTACTAATCGAGTGGAAATTCTTTTCCTAAAAGTTTTGATAGAAGCAAAATTGGATGAAGCAAATTGGATTTGAGATCATTTTGAGCAACTGAATCTTATTAAAGAGAAAAGGGCTTCCCTGAGAGTTTTGATGGAGGCAAAATTGGATAAAGCAGATTGGGTGTGAGACTATTTCTAGCAACTAAATCTTATTGAAGAGAAAAGGTTCTTGGCACTTAGCCATGGACTGATGTACCAAAGAAGAATCATGCGAGCATATGATAAAAAGATACTACTTCGATGCTTTCACGAAGGTGAATTGGTTTTGAAAAGAATTTTGCCACACCAACATGACAACAGAGGAAAATTGACGTCCAATTAGGAGAGTCCATGTATGGTAAAAAAGGCATTCTTAGATGGAGCTGTGATCTTTGCAAAAATAGATGGTGATGAATTGCCAAACCCTATAAATTCGAACATTATTAAAAAATATTTTACTTAAAAAAAAAAAAAAAGGTAAAAAAAGAAAAAAAAGACGATTCAAATTGAAAACCCAAAAATGGTGATTTGAACCAGAAATAGGGATCATTTAAGTTGAAAACGTAGAAAGGTGGCTTAAACAAAATTGGAGCTAGAAAAAAATCCTTCAAAGAACGAAAAGATGGCACATAACTAGATGGAATAACACCAAAATTAAGGGAGATGACTTTTGGGGGCAAAATTCCATTAGTTGCAAATATGGGGCAACGATTGATTATATGAGATCAAACATAACAAGATCGTAAATGTCACGAGTTTTTGAGAAAAGACTTGGTCTGAATAGGTCAAGCTCGTTCAAATGTTCATTATCTAGAAAACTGATATTTGATTCTTGAAATGCTTTTGAATTACATGTTCTTTGTGTTTCGAAAAGCTTATCGTTATCTTTCTAAACCAAAATATGCCATTGTCAACTGAGTTTCATGTTCAATCTTGAATATGAAATCATTGCATTTGTTATTTAAAATTAAGATATTAACTGATAATGTTCATAATAGATCAATGTATTGCTAAAAAAAAGAACGTAAAAATGACAAAAATAACAATACAGGATCAAAAAAAATGAAATGAAATTGATTGATCATCAATAAAAGGAAGAAAAAAAAAGGAAAAGAAGATAAAGAAAGAATTTGAAAAAGATTTTAGAGCAACCAAAAGTCAAATGGGTCCATTAGAAGTTAAAGATTTTGAAATAAGAGGAAATATAAATAGCTGGATGAAAATCAAAAGATTAAAAAAAATGAAGACACTGAAAGCGACTTTTAAAGTCTAAAAGAATCGAACCAATTCCAAAAGTTGAATTAACATGAATGAAAATGCATGATATAATTCATTGATTGTATATTTGTCTTTTTTATTCATCATAATCATTGTATACATTACATACCCCTTATGATAAGTTGCATTAAAGGTTTCTTTATGAGACATTAGAAAGAATTAGCATGTTTTTCTTTTTCAAAATGAGGATGATGGTCTTGAAGATGAAATGTTACCTTTAGCATGATTCTCAAAATCGAGACTATTAATTTGTCGAGTATCGAATCCTTTTTTTTTCGACTCATAACTTAGTCCTGGTCATATTTGTCTTTTACCCACGGTTTAATCCTAATCATTTTTATTTTTTGACTCGTGGTTCAATTTTAGTTGTCATTTATTTTTTGACTCACAGTTTAATCCTAGTCGTCTTTATTTTTGACTCACGATTTTATCTTAGTCTCGTTATTCTCTGACTTGCGGTTCAATCTTAGTCTTGTTATTTTCTAACTCATGATTTAATTTTGATCATTTTTATTTTCTCACTCATGATTCAATCTCGATCATCTTTATTTTCTGACTCGCGGTTTAATCCTAATCATTTTTATTTTTTGACTCATGATTTAATCCAGGTCTTTTTATTTTTTGACTCGCAATTCAATCCTAGTCTCATTATTCTCTGACTTGCAGTTCAATCTCAGTCTCATTGTTCTCTGACTTGCGGTTCAATCCTGATCTTGTTATTCTCTAACTTACCCTTCAATCTTAGTCTCTTTGTTTTCTGACTTATGGTTCAATCCCAATCATTTTTATTTTTTGATTCATGGTTTAATCCCAGTCGTCTTTATTCTCTAACTTGCAATTCAATCCTAGTCTCATTATTCTTTGACTCACGGGTAAATCCCAATTGTGTTATTCTCTGACTCGAGTTCAATCTCAGTCTCTTTGTTTTTTGACTTGTGGTTCAATCTCGACGATTTTTATTTTCTAACTAGTGGTTGAATCTTGATCATTTTTATTCTCTGACTCACGTTCAATCTTGGTCTCTTTGTTTTCTAACTTGCAGTTTAATCCCTGTCATTTTTATTTTCTGTAAGTTTAATTCTGTCATCTTTATTTTTTGACTCGTGGTTTAATCTCAATCTATTTATTTTGTGACCCGGGTTCAATCCTAGTTGGTTTTATTTTTTGACTCGTAATTTAATCACGGTTTCATTTTTTTCTGACTTGTGGTTTAATCTTAATCTCATTATTCTCTAACTTGTAGTTTAATCTCGATTATTTTTATTTTTTAACTCACATTTAATCCAGTCTTTTTATTTTTTGACTCACGATTCAATTCCAGTCTCGTTATTTTTTGACTCGCGATTCAATCTCAGTCTTATTATTCTTTGACTCACGGTTTAATCCCAATCTCGTTATTCTCTGTCTCACAGTTTAATCTCAGTCTCTTTATTTTTGACTTACAGTTCAATCCCAGTCTCATTATTCTTTGACTCACATTTCAATCTCAGTCATTTCTATTTTTTTTTTTTTTACTTTACAATATCATCACAGTCATTCTTTATCACTTGATTCATAGTTCAATCCTGAACTTTAAAACATAAAAACAAAAAAAAAAAAACTTTTAGAGAGTCATCGAGTTAGCTTTGGAAAAAATTATTGTTTTTGTCTTTGTCCTATTCTTAATTCTCAATAATGTGCAAAGAGAGGCAGCTATAGGCACTAATTTTGTTTGGGTTTATCGGGTGAAGTCTCATTTTTAAATTATGTTAAATTAATAATTAAATGTAATATTAAAAATTAAAATTAAAAAAATTTTATTAAAAAAAGTTAAAAAAAGTTTTTTAAAAAAAGTTGGGATAGGGATGGCATGATTCCGTGCATGGCACTAGCTTGTTCATCTACCCCTACTACCACCATAGCCAGAGCTCCTGCACCTCACCTGCCCAAACTACCTAGAACCATTAGCCTTACTCTGCTGTGGCACACATACCTTGCCAAACATCAATTTCACCTACCATTCCAGGTGCTCAGCCCCATAAAACACCTAGTTTCCTCCACTTCCAAGGCTTCGGATGCATACCCTCACCCACACACATACCAACACTTGCATCCCCCCAACCTTCAAAGACCTAGCTTTGAAAACCTATGGTCAGACCTCCCATAGCATTATCTTCAACCCCTTAACACCCATTTTACCCTCACAATAGCCATTCCCACTAGACCAGAGCTCCACCAAGACCATACACCTTACCACCTTTTTTACCTCACCCAGTACCCAATACTTAATCCCTTTCCAAACTGTCAACCATCAAAAAAATAAAAAAAATAAAAAAGACAAACACAACCGTCCCCATAGGGAGGAACCATCAGTGTCAAGAAACAAAAAAAATCATCAATTTTGGTTGAAAAAAAGAGGAACACTGAAACTTCAAACCTTGATCTATATTGATCAGGGCTGTTTCTTGCAAAAAGAAAGGCAGATTTGGGTTCAAAAGATAGAAAAGAGTTTTTTGGAAAAGTTTGATATTTTTCGATCACTGGCGACCATCGGTGGTGACTAGTGGCGAATAGAGATCGGTCCATTTTTTGGGTTTCTGGCCAACGAGAGTTGAAAGAAAAAAGATTTTTTTTTTGAAAAGAAGAAAGAAATTGGTTAAAAAAAGAGGTTTTTATATAGAAGACGAAAGCCCAAAATGATGTCGCTTTAAGGCAAAGAGGATCTGCGCGTACCCGTGACCTGACCTGAGATTTGCGTAACCCAACTCGACAACCCGTTTTAGCTAGTTCAACAAACCATTCGTCGAACTGCCCCATTATTGGTCCAATTGAACTAGTGTTGACCATACCGTTGATAGGTCTGATTCAGGTAATTTGTTTATATATTATTTATATCATTTTTAGCTTTATTATTGTTATTTATGCATATTTAAAAACTTTTAGAATTTATTAGAATTAATATTTGTTGTTTTATAATAATAATAATAATAATAATAATATTATTATTATTATTATTATTATTATTATTATTATTATTAATGATATTAATAACAATAATAAAAAATAATTTCAAAACTTTTGATTCTTTTTAATATATGTATTTTTAAAAAGAATAATAACCCAAGTGTTAAATAAAAATAATAAAAAATATATAAAATGATTATAAAGTGATAAAAAAAAATTTTTCTTGCTTAAATGATAGAATGAATTCTTTTAAAAATAAATCTGTCTAAATGTTAGGGAATTATAAAAAAAAAGGTATAAAAAGATAATAAATAATAAAACAATAATAAAAATAAATAGATATTATTAATAATAATTTTTTATTAAAAAAAGAAAATATATACAAATTTTTTAATTAATTTTTGACAATTATAAAAACTAAATTTGTTTCGAAAATCTACCTAGATTTGGAGATTTTTAGAAATGTTTGTGTTTTCTCCAAACCCTAAAATCAAAACCCTAAACCTTAAACTCTAAAATCAAAATCCTAAACCTCAAATCTTAAAATTGAAACCATAAACTCTCCAAACCCTAAAATCAAAACCCTAAACCCTTTAAATCCTAAAATAATTTGAAACCCTAAATTCCTTAAAACCCTTGAAACCCCAAGATTTCTAAACCCTAAACTTTTAAATCCTAAAATTGAAACCCTAAACCCCAAACCCTCTAAATCCTAAAATCAAAACTTTAAACCCTTCAAACCTTAAAAATTGAAAATCCTAAAACCTTAAACCCTCAAATTGAAACTTTTAAACCTCAAACCCCAAAAAATTTAAAACTTTTAAACCCTCTAAAACCCTAAACCTTCAAATCATAAACCTTCAAAACTTAAAATTTCAAAACCTTAAAATCCAAAACCTAAAACTCTACATTTTAAAATTCAAAACCTAAAACCCCAAATTTAGTACACAATCTCAAATCATTACCCAAAAGTCACCAAACTTTAAAACCTCAACCCATACTATGTTCAAAACCATTCTAAAACTTTAAGGATATGTGCGAAAATCTCAAGTGGAGTAATTTATTTTCAAATGCTGTCTAGACGATAGGGTATTTAGGAAATTTTATTCAATTGAGTTTTTCATATGATTCCTTAATTTGCCTGAACAACAGGATTAAAACCAATACACAAAATAGGATTTAAATATAAATAGTCATACCTAAACTCTACCTAGACATTAAGGAGTTAAGGCGGTCTCATTATATTTAAGAATCCAATTTTTAAATTGCATTTCATCACCTTGTATAACATCCATTAGCATACATATGCTATCATGTTATTATTGACACTCATTTTGCATTTTTCTATTTTTAATTTTTATTTGCTTCCTAATAATATCATCATTTACTTTCTCATATAATTTTTTTATATTAAAAAAATAAATACATATTTTAAAATTATGATATTATAAAACAAAAAATAATATTTCAAAGGAAATAATTTTTGGTACTTTGCCTAGATGTTAGAGAGTCACCAACAATTATTTTCTACAAAGAGT
Source organism: Durio zibethinus (assembly GCF_047325235.1). Classification (NCBI taxonomy): domain Eukaryota; kingdom Viridiplantae; phylum Streptophyta; class Magnoliopsida; order Malvales; family Malvaceae; genus Durio; species Durio zibethinus. The sequence continues at coordinate 26,635,859 of NC_143162.1, forward strand.
ATTATTTTCATTTTAAGAAATATTGTATTAAATCTCAAGCGAAAAGAGTTACTTTAAATTCTGCCTAGATGTTGAAGAATTTTAAGATAATTCTTTAACTTAAAGATTTCCTCATTATTCCAAAATAAAAAATTTTAACAAAAATATATTTTTTTAAATGAAGGGAATTAGTATTAAATTTTAAATCGAAACCATTTCATCCAACATACATAACCGACTCTCAAGCCCAACCTAGTTTTTCGTAGATCAAAATTTATCTTTTTGATAAACTTTAAGCCCATTTTTATAGTTTTATTAAAAAGATAAATTTTTGAATGGTCAATCACACCATAAAAAAGATTGGTGGTGACTCCTTTTATTTTTCTTAATTTTAAAATTCTTTTCATCTAGCGGTCTCAAAATCATTATGACATAGCCGATTTTTGTTAAATGTAGTTTTTTAACTACTATTTAATGAACTATCATTCCCTTTATTTTTTGTGGGTTGACTCAAAGCCTGATTTACTTGACATTGCAGTTTGTTGGTAACGTGCGTGGTGACAAACCTGTTGGTCGTGAGCTTCTCCTTATTCTTGCAAATTGGATATGTGACAACTATTTAAGGGATCCATCGGTACTTTTCTATTCATTTTACTGCATTTAAGTGTGTTTCTTCTTCTTCTTGCATGTTGTTGAGAACAAGATTTATATGAATTTTTCACTTTTTTTTGCCATAATAATACTTAGGTTTATGCAACTTGGTTTTTGTACTTATTATGATGCTTTGTTCTTGGTTGATTTGTAGAATCTTGGTGTCATTTTAAGATGCTTTTATATTTTAATGTTGTTTCTGAGACATTTTTTAGACGTATCATTTTTCTTTGTTTTTGGGGAGTGGTGAGTGTGGGCATCAGTAACATTTTCTTTTAACTAAATTGAGCATGCTTTATGGTCATTGAAAACATTGGTCTGCTTGGGAACTAAATTATTCATCTGAACAGTAATCAAATATTTTGTATTTGCATGTCTAATTTATACTGATATCTTTTACACATTTAATCATTAAAAAAGGATGCATGCCTATTCATCCAGACCATATGCATAAATCAATGCAGATGCAATCATGTGAGTGATTTGTAGTGCCCAGTCCACTACTCATAAGGCTGCTTCTTCCCAGTCAAGATGGCTGTGGAAATAGTCATTCCCATAAAAAATTGATCCACTTATTTATTATTTCCTTCGTCAATTTACATTTGTTATTGTGATAATACTGTTACCTGATTTTCTTTCGATTAAATCCGCTTTCTGTTTACATCTGTCTGGTTATGCATGCATGTGTTACATTCATCTTTTATAATTGTGGAACTTGTGCTGCTGTAATTTTATGACCTAAAATGTCTAATCATAACAGTTTCATTTATTTTCAATATTAAAAGAATTGCCTAAACTGTTATATTTGCTGATGGTACAGGTTAAATTGATTGTTAAAAATGTTCACCTTCACATTCTTCCTTCAATGAATCCTGATGGGTTTTCTCTTAGGAGCCGTGGTAATGCAAATGGTATTGATCTAAATCGAGATTTTCCAGATCAGGTAACTCGTTTGCAATATTGGTTTTAGTTTGAGGCGATCGATTCCAAGTTGAACCTTAAATATTACAAGCAAATGGATCTTCTAAGATTGGGATATATCCAAAGTTAAAAGGTGTATTTTAGTTTTCTATAACATCATCAACAAGTTGAAGTTATAAAAATTCCTAGTTGAATAATTGGAGTTATGGATTACACTCTTCTCAAATCAGGATCGATATTATAAATTGTAGGATTTATCATAGTTTTTATAATATCATGCAGGAAGGTGGCATGTAGATAAAATCAGGTAGGAAAGATGCTTGAAATGTGTACCATTTAATTCCTCCCATTTTCTAGTCAACTTGACATAATATATATGAAATGTAAAAATTTCTTTTAAGGATGTAAATAAACTTGATCCATTTTGCTCCTTATGATCTTTATATATGTTATATCAGTTTTGTTAAAATATGGAGAACCATTGCGCATTCATACTTAGATGGTTTTTGCCTTGCTGAACTTCTGGCATTTAGAAATTAATAAAAATTTCAGATCAGTCATTCTCACTAAAGATAGCATGGGCAATTTTATATTCCTGTTATTTTTATGTTATAGAAGAATCTAACGTGAAAAGCATATCTTGGTATCATTGGATTAATTGGACAGAGTAAAAAGTTGAAACCGGAGATTGTTTCGAAATACTAATTCTTAAGGTCGGTGTTTAATTTTTAGCTTACTAATAAAGTTGTAGATGGGATAATGTTTTTAGTGTATATTTTGTTTGGTATAATATTAGAAAGGGATATGTTTTCTGCTAGTTTTCATCCAAATGACTGAAAATGATCCCAGCCAAAGATTCATTTTTTTTGCGTTCAAAATTTAATTGGATCCTGATATTTATATTTGCACTCTTCTTGTTGTTTGATAATCAATGTGTTTGGCTATAGGTTGCTTTTTATTCCAAGAATAAATTGCATTTGCTCCTTTCTTCCCCATGATTAAATGACCATAACTAATAAAATCTGCCAGTTCTTTCCTTTGAATGATGATGAGGATGCACGGCAACCTGAAACAAAAGCAATTATCAGTTGGTTGAGATACATTTTACAGCATCTACAAGTTTACATGGGGTAATATTTTGTTCTCATATTTCATGTTGTGTATTTAGTATATATAGAGTTATATTTGTTAGAATTAAGGCTTTAGAGAACAACTCGCTTCATTACATAGACAATACTAAGGAAAGAGAATCAATTACAAATTACACATTAATGCTCTCAATTAATTCCTCTTAAATTGTCTCTCATGGAATATTCCTATAATATTCCAACTCACACACATGTATACACTAACACTCCCCCTCAAGCTGGAGCATATATATCAATCATGCTCAACTTGTTACATATATAATCAACTCGAACTCCTGGAAGTGATTTTACAAGAATATCATATAGTTGTTTTCCTATGCGCACATGTTTCAATAATATTGTTCTACTCTGCAACTTTTCCCTAATGAAATAATAATAAACTTCTATATGATTGGTTCTTTCATGAAATATTGGATTGGAAGCAATATGAATAGCTGCCTGATTATCACACCATAACTCTGTAGGGGTTCAAACTGAAAGCCCAATTTCATCTAAGAATTGAACCATATATAACACCTTTGTTGTAGCCAAAGCCATTGCTCTATACTCTACTTCTACACTAGACCTAGCAACTGCTTGTTGCTTCTTGCTATCCTAGGACACCAAGTTTCTCCAAAGGAAGATAGCATAACTAGATGTAGACTTTCTATCTATAAGAGAGCTTATCCATTCTGTATCTACATAGGCTTGAATACCCCTATCACTAGTAGAATTGTAAAGTATTCCCTTTCTAGGATTTCTCAACAAATATCAGAGGATGCTTATTGTTGCTTTTGAGTGAGTATCTCTGGGAGTTGCCATGAATTGACAAACCACACTCACTGGAAATGATATATTAGGTCTTGTCTTTGTCAGGTAATTTAGTTTTCTCATTAGTCTCCTATAAGGTGTGGGATCATCAAGTAAAGTGCCATCTTTTGGAGAAAGTTTGATACCTAGATCTATCAATGTGTCACTTGGTTTGACATGGAACAAACTTGTATCTCTCAAAATATCTAGCATATACTTCTTCTGAGATACAAAGATTCCATTTTTATACCTTACCACTTTAATACCTGGAAAATATTTCAATTGACCAAGATACATCTTAAGTCTGTCAATCCTTGTACTATCATTGCTAATGATGAAGATGTCATCCATATCCCAACAATATAAGGCTAGAACTCTACTACATATAAAATATTGAATGATCCTTCTCACTTTGTCGTATGCCATACTGAATAAGAGCTACACTAAATTTATCGAACCAATCGCGTGGAGATTGCTTCAGACTATATAGAGATCTATGCAAATGGCACACCTTCCCAGACTCTCTTTGAGCAACAAACCCCTGTGGTTGCTTAATATATACCTCCTCGGTCAAGTTACTATGTAGAAAAACATTCTTCACATCCAACTGATGTAATGCTCATTTTTGTGTAGCAACAAAACTAAGAAATAAATGAATAGATGTCATCTTTGTCATTAGTGAAAAGGTATCAAAATAATCTATTCCATATGTCTGGGCATATCCTTTTGCGACTACTCTTGCCTTCAAACTAGCCATAACCATTAGGATTTAGTTTTATGGCGTAAACCCACTTGCATTTTTCTTTTTGATAGGGAAACCAAGTCCCATGTATGGTTGGCTTTTAGGGCCATCATCTCATTCTCCATAGCCTTATGCTATCCTGAATATGCAAAAGCATCAAGAAGAGTATGTGACACAGTAATAGCAACAATTGGCAATACAAGTTTGAAGTTGAGTAGAAAGTCTTTTGTACGATGATGTGTATAAAGGAAAATTTTTGCAAGTTTGTGTACCTTTTTGTAGAAAAATTGGTACATCTTTAACAATAGTGTCTAGAGGTGGATCTATTGACGAAGAGACTATCTCGATGCAAGAATTCTTCATAGGTAGATCTACGTAGGTCCTTCTAGTGTACATATGACCAAATCAAGTTTCTAGGCATGCCTCAGATGAAAATGCATTAACCAGAGTATTATGTATCGGATAGATGAGAAATTTTTTTTTATATGATAGGTGATGGATGAGACTAGTACTAAAGGAAAAGAAACTGACTCATGAAATGCGACATCTGCCAAAATAATAAAGTAACCCAGGTCTAGAGAGTAGCATCGATACCTTTTTTGGACATATGAATAACCGAAGAAGATACACTTAAGAGAACATGGGTCTAATTTAATGCGACCTGGGTGAGTGTCACGAACAAAACATTTGCACCAAACACCTTGAGGGAGATTAGAAATAAGGGATGATCAAGACATAATACTTAAAGAGGAACTTTTCCTTTAAAAATTGAAAATGGCAAATGATTTATAAGATAAAATGATGTTAGGACAATTTCACTCCAGAATACCTTAGGGACATTCATTTGAAACAAAAAAGCTCTAGCCACTTCTAACAAATGATGATTCTTCCTTTCAGTAACCCCATTTTGTTGTGTGGTATCTATACATGAAAACTAATGAATAATACCCTTTATATTTAGGAATTGAACAAACTCTATAGAAAAATACTCTCCCTCATTATCACTCCATAAAAGTTTGATAGCCTTATTGAATTGATTTTTTATTTTTGCATGAAAGGTAGTGAAGACAAAGAATAATTCAAAATGGTTCCACAACAAATACAACCAACAAACTTATGAATAATCATTAACAAATGTCACAAAGTATCTATAACCAGATTTCAAAATAATAGGACAAGGCCCTCATACTTCAAAATGAATCATGACAAAAAGAAACTTTTCTCTTTTATTAAATCACGGTCGATAGGACACTGTGTAGTTTGGCAAACTTGCACAATTCACAACCAAAACTAAAAGTTGATAAATGAGGACACATAACTTGTAAAGTTGACATAAATAGATGACCAAAACAATAATAAGACTCATAAGCTGATGACAATTCTCTTGAGTATGTCACTAATATGTCATTAATCCAGATTGTATCTTTTTTATGTCATCAAACACATAAAGACATCTTTCGATCTTTCCCCTACCAATAGTCTACTTCGTTAATAGATCCTAAAAACACAATATGTAGGAAAGAATGAGACACTACAATTCAAATTTTTTGTAATCTGACTAAATGAAAGTAAGTCAAAAGGAAAAAAAGGCACAGTTAGCATAGAATGTAAAGGTAACGTGGATATAGGTCGAGCCTTACCACTTTCCACAATATCTATAAAATTTTCATCAGTAACCAAAATAGACTATTTCCCTATCATATAAGTATATGAATAAAGAGTACCCATAGTACCCATTATATAATCTAAAACTCCTGAATTAATCACCCAAGTCCTAAAAAAAGTAGCCAAGCAGATAGTAGATTCACTTTGTATAAAAGTTACTATCAAAGAAGAGATCGAAGCATTATTCTTAAACATCTGAATAAGCCTATCATACTCATCTTGGGATAACTGAACTCTCATTTCCTTTTACTGTTGGGGTTGAAGCATAACATCAATCACATATGTTGCTGATGGGCCAGAACTGCCTTAGAGATGTGGATAAATATTCTGTAAGTGTCCCTGCTGTCCACAATGATAGCAGGACCATGGGTCCCCTTTACCACTTCCACGTCCTCTAACTCATCCACTATGTTTTTTACATGGTTCTTGCCCTTCTTGCTATGGGGCCACAAATATTGCCCTGTCTTCCTATGAAGGATCATGTTAGGTGACCTTGCTTAGACACTTATAAGCATCTAGTAAAAAAAATGGATATTTGCTTGATAACATCTAAGTACTAACACTGATGTACTATTTTTTCAAACCTGTTGAGAAAAATACTACAACTAAAGCTTTTTGTTGCTTTTGATTAGTCTTTAGATTAGTAGATAAGGCATAAGTTCATTAAACTCGTTATATAGCTCCCTGAAAGCAGCAAAATATTCTCTTAAGCTTTTATTGGATTTTTTCATTTTAGTTCATGCCTTGGTAACGTCTGAGATTTTTTGCTAATTCTCAAAATTTGCATAAACAATTTTTAAATCATCCCAAAGTTTCTTGTGAAGTATTGATTAAATATCACCTTGACTCATCATTTCATCAAGTTGAACAATTGTCCAAGTACTTTATTGTCCTCCTGCTCCCACATTGCATACTTTAAGGTTTCCTTTGCTAGTGGCTCACTTGTCAGAAATCAAGCCTTTTTAAGACCTTACAAGGTCACCAACACAGCCTTGCTCTAGGAAAAATAGTTAGAGTCATCAAGTTTCTCATTTGACAACCATGACCCTATAATAATCTCTTGAGTTATCACCTTCGATGCGATTGCCTTTTTCTTGGCCATGGCTATAGAACCTTCTTTTTCTAGAACATAATTGGTAATATTTCAATCAGGTAACAAAATCTTAAATCAATAACCAAGAACTCCATCCTTAGTTTTACAACCACATTTTACATCAAGAAGAATTTGTCTCTCTTAATCTATCATTCATGAAAAGGTTGCAACCTTTTATTGTTGCCTTTGAGAACAAAAGGGTGGCCTCCTTTCAACTAATGAAGGACTATTAAAGAGAAAGAAAAAGTTTTAAGTACGTAGCTTTAGGGTTACAAGATCAAAGTTTGAAGTAGCGACGGTTTAGGTGACGATTTAAAGGCTATAGCAGATGGGTTTAGGAAAGAGGGAAAGGGGAGGCAACAACGAATAGGGTTGCACTGCTAGCTCTGATACAATGTTAAAATTATGGCTTTAGAGATTAACTTGCTAATCCATTGAATTAGCCATTTATTATATTAGACAATAATCAAGAAAGAGAATCAATTACAAATTACACATTAGCTCCTAATTAATCCCTTCTAAACTATCTATCATAAAATATTCTCATAATATTTCAACTCACACACATGCATACACTAATGCCATTATTAGAGATTGATAATGGCTGTTACTTTTTTTTTCATCAAATTTTTAGATTGCTTTAAATTTTTGAAAAAAAAAAGGTGGTAAAGGACTGCATTTGAAAATAAACCTAATAGGCCTAGAAGATTTAAATGCTAAATGATAGGGAAGAGAAGCACCCCTTCTCCATTCCTCTGTCTTGGCATTGCTTATATTGTTTCTTTAATTTAAAACATGCAAAGATGCTTTGATCACCCATTTTTATCTTTTAATTCCTAATTCATGATTCTAGTGAAGTTATATGACATGATTCTTATAAGGCCCCTAAAAAGTTTTTAGCAACTTATCTTTATGAGATAAATTAAGCGATAAATTAGAAACTAATGCATAAGGACTCTACTCTTCTTGTCATAATAATGTTGCAAGCAATGTGCCTGAGTATTTATTTTGACCATTACCTATGCATTAAATGTCAACACTTTTAAGTTGTGTAGTATGATATTATAAGGATGTATTCTAATTGTTGATTGAATAGATCTTTTGAATTCAAAGTTTGGAGACATGCATAAAAAATATTTATATAAAAAAAGATGGAAGATTGTGTAAACTTTGATAAATATGAGAAACGGATTCCATGATATTTCAGTAAATATGGGAAGAGACTTTCATGTGTAATTGAAACTCATTATTCAACCAATTGAAATTTATATCGATTGAATTGATAGAAGTACATAGATCCATAGTTTTTTTTTTCTTTTTTTTTTTATATATATCCTAGATCTATAGTCAAACATATGAGTGTAATGCTTTAATGATCTTAGAGTAAATTGAATATATTGATTACAATTGTACAAGTAAAAGTTTGTATGCATTATTTTATGAATGGATGGCTTCTGACCTTTTCAATTATTTTCTTTAAAACTTTGAGATTTTCTATCTCATGACCTCAAAATATTTGATAATAGAGTTGACAAAATTGGGTTATGAATTTGATCTTGTTTAGAAAATATGTACAAGAAACATAAGGAGAGAGTCCTTAGTAACATTTTATTGTTCATAGGGTGCACTTGTTGCAAATTATCTATGGGATGGCACTTAGTATAAAAGGTGATTATTTTTCTTTCATTATCAGTTTTGTTTGTGGTCATTGCATTCATTATCAGCTTTAAAATTGCAAATTTACACCCACTCAATCATTTAAATTCCTTCTAGCTCATGTGTCTTATGAACTTAAAGATCTGTTCTAGGCATGTTAGACTATCGGGTTTTATTTTTGGGCATACTAGGCTTCTAGCTTTTATTCCTAGTTTAGTCATACCTATCTCATTCCTTTTCAAACAAGAAATTTAATTTCCTTGATTTAGATATTAGATGTTCATAAATTGGATGTTTTATTATTGAACATATCATAAATTACATATTTCCATGATATCATTTTCAAGTTTTTGTTTTAATTGTATTTTAGTCTTAATGTATATTTGATTTAATTATGTTTAGGCCAGTAAGTTACTAGTTGATTTCACCATGATGTCTTCTAGTCTTGTGACTTCCTATACCTTTTGTATTGTTAGTAATGGACATCTTAATAATGGGTTTCATTTGTCAACATGTTATTGTTAGTAGTGTGTCTCTTCTATATCTTTTTACCTTGTAAATGATGATCTATCAAGTCTTTCGTTACATGAATGCAAACTATATCTTTAAATGCAATGTTGGACATAGTTTGTCGTGTTCATTTTAAACTAGGAGGAATTATTATGCTTGTCTTGATGATAGAATGTTCTAGTTCCTGGCAAATGTATATAGCCAATCTCACTATAACACGTCTTTGAGAAAGGAATTTGAAGAAGGCATTACGAATGGTGCATCCAAGTAAGAAACTTGTTTGCAGGTTATGTTTAGAGAAATCAATTACCAAACCATGTAACTCTTTCTTCATCTACACTTTAGTTTGCCTAGCCTATAATACTAGTCCTCTTTTATTCCCTTTTCCTATTATGTGCTGTTTAGCAATTAATTCAACATAATGCATCTACCCTATATATGGTGGCATGCAAGATTGGAACTACAAATATGGTGGTTGTTTTGAGTTGACCTTGGAGATTAGTGATAACAAATGGCTTAGTGCTAAGAGGTTAGAATCCTTTTAAGCCATTTTTACTTAATAATATTATGTTCACACTTTGATTATGATTTGCATCAAAGTGTATTTCAAGGAAAGACATTCAATATGCATTTTATATTTGAAAACAAAGATAAAACACAATGTTCTCTAAGTGTTATTTGATTAAAAAGATTCCTCACATATATAGAGGAATTGATATGTACAAAGAAACCCATAAAATCAGGACACAATCATCCAAATATAGAAATAAATAAAATATCAAAAATATAAATCCCAACAAATTAGGAAATTAATCTAATTTGATATCCCAACAAATCAGGAACTTGATCCTAATTTCATACATAATTGGTCAATATTCCCCTTCAAGCTGGAGAATAGATATTTATCATTATTAGCTTGCCAACAAGATTCTCAAAGCTTGGTTTATATAGTCCCTTTCTTAGGATATCTATTACTTGTTGCTTTGTAGTAACATAAATAATTTCTATATCAATTTTCTCTTTGATAAAATACCTATCAACTTCCACATGCTTCGTTTGATCATGATGCATCGAATTATGAGTAATATTTATAGCAGTCTTGTTATCACAATATAGTTTCATAAGGTATTTAGCTATAATTTTCAATTCTCCTAAAAGTCTCTTTAGCCATATAAGTTTCAGAAGTTTCTTGTGCAAGAGCTCTAAATTATGCTTTTGCTCTACTTCAAGCAACAACATATTGTTTCTTGCTCTTCCATGTGACAAGATTATCCCAAACTTTCACACAATACCCAAATGTGAATTTTTTATCTTCAATTGATCCTACCTAATCTACATTTGTAAATCCTTCCACATTTCTTTGTTCATTTCTCTCAAACAACAAGCCCTTATCAAGTATGGCCTTTAAATACCTTAAGATTCGATACACAACTTTAAGATGCTCTTAAAATAAATGGTGCATATATTAACTTACTACACTAACTGTAAAGGCAATATCAGGTTTTGTATAAGACAAGTAGATCAGCTTTCCAACTACTTATTGATATCTCCCTCTATCTACTAAAATTCTTTCTTTCTTTTCAAGTTTCACATTAGGATTTATAGGTGTATCAGCTGGTCTACAGCCAAGCATACCAGTTTCTTTCAAAAGATCAACTCAATATTTATTTTGGGAAACAATAATGCCATTCTTACTCCTTGCAACTTCTATCCCTAAAAAGTATTTTAGTTATTCAAGGTCCTTAACTTTTAATTTTTTTTCTAAGAGTCTTCTTTATTTTCTCTATTTCTTCAATGTCATCACCTGTCAATATAATATCATCAACATAAACAATCAAAATAGTTTTTTTTCCATGTTGTGAGGTTTGAAAAAAAGAGTATGATCAGTTTGTCCTGGGCTAAATCCATGTCTCCTTACTAACTTTGCAAAGCGATCAAACTAAGCATTGGGTGATTGTTTTAAACCATAGAGAGATTTTTTCATTTTGCATACCTTTTTGTCATTGTTTTTCCCTTCAAAGCCAATAGACAAATCCATATAATCTTTTTCATCCAACTCCCCATTAAAAAAGGCATTCTTGACATCCATTTGGTGAATGGCTAGTCAAGATTAACAACTAGTGAAAGCAATACCCTTATGGTGTTCAGTTTAGCAATTGGAGCAAAGGTTTCAGTGTAGTCTACTTTGAGTAAATCCTTTTGCAACTAAGCAGGCCTTATGTCTATTTATTCCACTATCTAAATTATACTTAATAGTAAATATCCATTTATGTCCAACTGGTGTTTTCCTCTATATAACTTCATAACATCCCAAGTCTCATTCGTTTTTAATGCTCTCATTTCTTTAAATATAGCAGCTTCTCATTCTGAGATTTTTAGTACTTCATGAATATTTTGTGGGATTTTAGTTACCTCAATCTTTTTTATCATGGCATAAAATGTAGTAGACAAATAAGTGTACGATAGATAATTGGACAATGGATGTTGAGTGCATAATCTTACACCCTTCTTAAGTGTTATAGGTATGTCTAGATCGTCAGATGGAATATTCACTGGTGATGGTGCAGTAGGAACAACCTTTTTTCATTTAGAATTTACTTACGGATCAGTATTTACTGTGATGGTACTGTAAGCTCAGCATTTTCTAATTCAAAATTTACTTATGGATTAGATTCTTGATAGTGCGACTAGGGCTTAAAAGTTTGTACTTCTTGAGGCTGTGGTTTATGTCATGCATAAACATGATACTCTGTTTTTTATTGAAGATTAATCATAGATGAATTTGTTCCTGTTTCCAACTTTGCTTCTATTGGTGACATAATAGGAATAAAAGATGTTATAGGAAATGGAATGAAAAAATCTCAAAGCCTATCTTCACTTAATATCTACCTATGAAAAGTCAATTTTGGGTAAAATGGTTGATTTTCAAAGAATGTGACATCTAATGAGACAAATGTATGTTTCATGATAGCACTTATATCCTTTTTGAGTAGGAAGTACATAATCAAGATACCTTTTATAGCTTTAGGTTCTAGTTTCCTATGAGATAGACTTTTGTTGTGAACAAAGATGTACAACCAAAGACTTTTAGGGGTAAAAAAGTAAATAACCTAGTTTGTGGATATGATTTAAGTGACATGTTCAATGGTGTTTTGAAATTGAGAACTCTACTAGGAAGTCTATTGATCAAGTATGAGGCTATTAAAATAATATCCTAAAAAAAACTTAAGAACATTATTGGTAAACATGATAGCACAAGCAACTTTAAAAAGAAATAGTTCATTGTTGCTCGAAGTAATGTAGAAGTAAAATTTAGAGCTCTTGCATAAGGCACTTGTAAACTTATTTAGTTGAAGAGACTTTTGGAAGAATTGAAAATGATAATTGAATACCCTATGAAACTATATTGTGATAACAAGACTGCTATAAGTATTGCTTATAATTTGCTGCCTCATGATTGAATAGAGCATGTGGAAGTTGATAGGTATATTATTAAGGAGAAAATTGATATATGAGTGATTTGTATGACCTATGTTTATACAAAGCAACAAGTAGCAGATATCCTAACAAAAGGACTACATAAACCAAACTTTGAGACTCTTGTTGACAAGCTGAGAATGATAAATATCTATTCTCTAGCTTGAGGGGGACTGTTGATAGATTATGTATCAAATCAAGATCAATTTTTTTATTTGTTGGGATGTCAAATCAGAATCAATTTCTTGATTTTTTGGGATTTATATTTCTAGTCTTTTATTCATTTTTATGTTTAGATCATTGTGTCATGATTTTGTGCGTTTTTTCGTGCATATCAATTTCTTTATATATTTGGGGACTCTTTTTAATCAAATAACACTTATAAAACATTGTTTTTATCTTTGTTTTCATGGTATTAGGCAAGGTTTGCTCTTCTTTTTTCTTTTCTAATGGCCAAAATAGTCATAATTGGTGCCTCTCTTGAGAGTAGATCAGAGGTAACTTTTGAATCAACTATTGCACTTACTCCAAAGTGCACAATTACACAAAAGGTAACTATCTCTCTGCTTTAAGTGCAAAATCAGATTCTAAGAAGTCTTGGATTATAGATTCTGGGGCATCCGACCATATGACAGAATGACATGAATTATTTTCAACATATAATCCATATTCTGAAAACTTCAAGTTTCATATACTGATCATTATCTTTTGTTGCTGGAAAAAGAAATATTAAAGTTTTTAATATGACACTATTTTTAGTTTTGCATGTTCCTAATTTAGTATGTAATTTAGTGTTTATAAGTAAATTGAGAAAGAACTTGAATTGTATGGCTAAGTTCTATCATTCATATTGTGAGTTTTAGGATTTACTTTTGGTGATAATAATTGTCAATGCTAAGGAGTATGAAGGCTTGTACTACCTTAAGGATCCTCAACAAGTGAATAAACAAGCTTTGGCTCTAAGTGGTGAATCTGTTTCTATTTCTAAGGAATTATGTTATGGCACAATAGATTAGGACATCCTAGTTTTTCATATCTAAAAACTCTTTTTCCTTCTTTTTTTTAAGAATAAAGATGTCCATTCCTTTAGTTGTAAAACTTGTCAATTTGCCAAACACACTCATGTTCATTATCCTAGTAATACATATAGATTTTCTAAACCTTTTTCTTTTGTTCAAAGTGATATTTGGGGACCCCCATAGGAAAATAACATAACAAGAACTAGGTGGTTCATGGCTTTCATGAGCTTGTTGGGTTTACTTATTAAAAGACAAGTTTGATGCTAAGGTAATTTTTTAGCCATTTCACAAAATGATTCAAACACAATTTCAAACCCAAATCCAAATTTTTCGCACAAACAATGGGAGGGAATACTTTAATCCAATTTTTTATGATTATCTGAAAGAAAATGGAAATTTTCACAAAAATTCTTATGTTAACACCTCCCAACAAAATGGGTTTATAGAGCGTAAAAATCTATCAACAATATTCATTATATAATTGTATTCAATACAAATTTTGGAAGAACCTTTTTTTGGAGAAAAAGGTTGTTGATATATATATATATATTTAAACTTCAAATTCTGACTTTCTATAATGTACTTGATATAACTGGATTTCAAGGAAAAATATTCAATTTTCATCTAATTATTCCTTTCCCCTAAGTCCTAATTGAATGGAATGGAATTATTTTACAGCTCTTTATGGTTAGCTAGAATTAGAGTGTAAATGATACATTAATACTCTTAAGCTATTTAGGTTTGGTTTAGATAAAATTTGAATTTGGCTCAATCATTATTGAGTTGAGCTCAAGCTTGAGCAATTCAACTTATCAAGTGAATTGAGTTTGCATATCTTAATATTCGACTTCAATAGCTCACAGGCCTAATCAAGCTTTTAAATTTTAATATATTTTTATTATTTTAATTAACAAACTACTATTTTACTCATATAAATATATATATATATATATCAATTTGAGCTCGAGCTCGAGTTCGAACGCATAATTGAAATAAAAATTGAGCATGAGAATTGAGCTCATTTTTATTAAATGAGCCTAATCGAGTGAGTTTAAGTAACTCAATTTTTATCTTGATCGACCTTAAGCTTAAGCTTAAAATTTAAAATTTGATCAAGCTCAAGTCGAATTTCAAACAACTAATTTCAACTCGAGCTTGAACTCTTGCTTCTCATTATATCAATTTGGCTCAATTCGATTACATCCCTAGCTAAGATTGTATTCTTTAGTGCACTGCTTTGAAAGGTTGGGGCCCCTTCTTGCATTTATCATAAAATCAAGTAACGAAATGATGGGTATAAGGCATACTTGTCACCTAGCATTCTTCCTTTCTTCTTGAAATCATAAGAGAGCCTTTTCTTTATACTTATCTTGTAATGAGTTTTATTTTGAATTCATGCTAAAACCTAAAATTAGTTGATGGTAAACTTGGTCTACCTCAAAAATTTAATGTTGTTGTGCCCTTTTAGATAAAAAAGACCTCTTACATTTCTTTAACTTTTTTGTTCTTTCTTTTATATTTTATTCTGATTTTTCCTTCACCCTTCTCTTGATTCCTATGCATTAGTCTCTTTGTCCAACCTCTGGAGGTCTCTTTTATGGTTTTCATAAAAACCAGATTTTAGATAAATAAAGATTTTTTATTAGAGTTATCTAAGGTGATTGTTCTTAGTTAGAACCTTAGGCGTTGAGATGTAGAATCTTATTTTTACTTTTTTCCCCCTTGCCTTTCCAAAAACTGAGCAGTTAGTTAATTCTTTTGAAAGTGTGTTCAACATAATTTTTGGAGCAGGCAATTTGAATGTGGCAAAGAGTATTTTAAAACTATTTCATTTTTCGTAAGTTTGCTTTAAGCACGGCAAATTTAGTATGGTGGCCTACTACTTAATATCATTTGTTTTTTCCTCGATTTGGTGCTTTATGGGTTCTTTTATTTATAACCATGTTGTTAAATATTGAATTTCTTTTATGTTGATATTGGAGGATATTAGAAATTATATTGCCAAATTACCTCTAAGGAATTTCATTTAGGCAATTTGGTCTTTGTATTGTCTTGTCAACGTCCCTTCCTTCATTCTCTTTGCTTCCTCTCTTTTCTAACTTGCTTTCAATCTTTAAGAAACTTAGCAGATCAACCATGTTTGTAATTTACATGGTGAAAGTCAAATTACGTGATCAACATCATAAAATACTTAACTTAATATGATAATGAAGTGGAACGCTTATAGCATTTATTATTGCCTTATTTTATGATGCTTTAAATATAAGTCATTGCATATACACTGGCATTCTTCCATTTTTATTTTTTTTATCTTAAATATATGAACAATAAAGAAATTTTTTTTCTTTGCTTGGTAGTTTTATATCTTCTTCAATTAGTTAATTCTTGGGTTTCAATGGTGTTACTTTATTTTTATTTTTGCTTTCTGCCAGGTTTGAATAGTTAATTTAGTTGGTGTTCATTCTTGATTTTACAATTCCTATTGCCTTTATCCATTTTCTAGTCAGCTGTAAATATTCAACTTCTTACAGGAGTACTATAGACACCCATTTGTGTCCGAGCTTAATTGGATTGATTTCTTTTGTAGTTTTGTTATTATAGTATATATTATATAATATTATGTTATATCATTATTGATGCCACTATTATTATTATTATTATTACTATATTATTATTATTATTATTATTTTCATTTTCATTTTTTGTCTTTTGTATATTTGTATATAATATTATGGTCACTATTATTATTATTTTTTTTTTCATTTTTTTCATTTTTTTTCTTCTTTCCTTTTTTTTCAATTCGCACGTGAACAGGAAGGGAATTAGGATTAAAATCCCTTAGTCAAAGTTCTATCAATACAAGTACTAAAATTTTAGACCAAAAATCATGCTGGACATAATGCAATCCTAGGATTGATTCTATCTGTTTTCAAAAATTAGATCTTGGGATGCCTATAAATCAAGCTAGCTTTATAGAGGACACACATAAAAAAAATTCTTAGGGAAATATCTGGAAAATTTTAGACAATTAAGATATTCTGGAAGTTTGATTTTGATCCCAGCTTCAATATGGAGTTCTTAGGTTTGATTTTAGGTTTTTGGATTTGGAATTAGGATTCTAGGTAGTTCTAGGAGCAATCCGAGCAAATTTGGGGGGGAATCTAAAAAATTTGAAGAAATCTAGGTTTTTCTGTTTTTTTAGGAAGAACATTTGAATTTTTTAATGGGATTCGGGAAAGTTTTCTCAAAACTGATGGGTTTTCTAGTTTTTTGTGGAACTTTTTAACATGGTTCTTGGCTGTTTTAAAGAAAAGGCAGAGGATTTTCAAGCAAGAGAAAGAAGTGGCTCAAGTAATTCTAAAGAAAACGCTGAGGTTTTGCCTTTTATTTTGTTCCAGAATGATAGCGTTTTGGAAAGCTTTAACTTACGGGTGACTTGACGAGGATCTGCGTGTTGACCCTAGTATTGACCCGACCCGATCGTAAGTTTTTTTTTATTTTATTTTTATTTTTTGATTTTATTTTATTTTTAACCAATTTTAATTTTTATGATTTTTTTGGTTTTATCTTTTAAAAATGTTATTTTTGCCATTTTATTTCTGAAAGTAAAAAAAGAAAAGAAAAATGATTCAATAAAAAAAATCTTTTCAAATAAAGTTTTCAAAAATATTAATAAAATCCTTTCAGCAAAAATAAAAAAAATAAAAAAAATCTTTTTCAAATAAAAATCCTTACAAAATAAATTTATGAATTCCACCAAACTATTAGAGAGTTTTCATGGGTTTAATATTTAAAATGGAATCCACCAAACTATTGAAAAGTTTCATAAATCGTTGTTTTTTAAAAGTAAAAATATAAACAACAAAAAAATAATTTGTTTATCCTCTAAACTATTAGAGGATTATTTTAAGTTCTACCAAACTACTGAAAAATTTCACTAATTTTCTTGAATAAACATATGTTAATAAATCTGACGATGGATCCTCTTTAGAATGGGACACTGGTCTCTATGAATACTTTCGAAGTGAGAAAATTATCTTAGATTGCTACCAAACTATTGGGATAATTTTAAGACTAATTTTCAATATTAAATTAATTCGATAAATTACAAATATGATCAATGCTTGGATAATTTGAGATCAAATTGGTACAATTATTTGAATGGGCATTATGGGGGTGCTATAACATTTCCCATGTGTAACCGACTCCTGAACTTAATATCTAATTTCGTGGATCAGAATATGTCTTAGGTAGCCAATCACACCTAGATAAAAAAATTGGTGGCGACTCCTTTAATCCATGTCTAATGGTAGCTCCACAGATCTATATGTTATGATAGTTTGGCGACTCCGCTTGAGATATCGAGAGTTAAGCTAGTAAATGATTCCTTGTTATCCAGGCCTTGCTTAATAAATTTGAGATATTTTACTTGCTTAATTATTTATTGTTTTATTTTCATTGTTTATACCTACTTAATTAATCATTTATTTTGTTCTTTTCCTGGCTTATATATGCTTAATTAATTATTTATTGTATATATACCTGTCATTCATGTGCATGTGCATAACATAAGCCTTCCACCTGGGCTCTACCTTTAGGAAGGAGTGAAGTACCTATGCCTTCGTGAGATTTCATGTCTTCACATGGGCTTGTGAAACACTCCCACTCAAATTGAATGTGCCTTACTAGTCTATGATGGACTATGATGTAAGGAACAATTTAAGAACCTTTTAGAATTGACCCAAACCACTTATAGTCAACTTTAAGAGCCCAACCATAGATAGAGCCTTATATTCCCACCCATTGCAGTCAATCCAAAATTCAAGGTCATGTTATTATCTTACTTACTATATAGTGTTTATTCTATGTTTTATTGAAGTGACTAACTAATTTCTTTGTCTTCTTTTATTTCTTTTCCCTTTTGTCCATATTCATAAACATGCTTACAGATTAAATAGTGTTCTTACCCTAAAAGTTATTTCAACAAAAGCATTCATGGACTTCATAGAACGTCAGGTTTGTGCCTCATCTACATTGTTCAAATATGACTCTCCCATAGATGTGAAGATAGAATCAGAGAAGAAGCAACTAGAAAAAAGATATTGTTTGCCACCTGATCATATCTCTACACTGCCAAAGAAAGTTTGCTTGCTCTTTAAACAAAATGACTTGAAAATCCTATCGATATATAAAACAGCATGACTTCTTTAAGGTAAAAAGCTTTTTGTCAAAAGTTTGGGCATATTACATATCTCTTGTTAGTGGATGTTGATAACTCGCTTATTAAGGCAATGATACAGTTTTGGGATCCTTCATACCATTGCTTCATCTTTAATGAGGTTGATTTAGTATCGACTATAAAGGAGTACTCGACTTTAGTGGCATGCATCTACTATATCCAGACAGAATATATATGAAAAAGCACAAATCAGGGAATCATAGGAAATTAGGCCAGATTCTAGGAGTGGGAAAAGAGATCGTAGATTCCAACATATGAGAAAAAAAATAGCATAATGGTATCCCATAGGAGGTTCTCCGAGATTTCATTGCCAAGCATCTAGTTGATGATAAGGGAATGAATGTATTTACTCTAGCCATACATAGGTTGGTCATTTTTCGTAAGGTGTTAGGCCATATTGAAATAGAAATGGTTGATCTTTTTAAACAGATCGAAAAAATATGTAATCCTTATCCAACTATCTTGGTAGAAAACATTAGATCTTTAAACTTTTGTAGACAAAATGACAAGGCAAGATTTATGGGTTTCATACCATTACTATATCTGTGGATGAAAAGTCATTTTGAATGCAAAAAAAATGCCTTTTCCAAGCTTTATTTCCACACACGAAACCCAATTAGGAAATTCTATTAGAGCATTTAGCTAAAAGCAAATACTTAGAAGGAGTGAAAAAATCTATTGCAAGTACTCACAGTTGATCAAGTAAAATGGTTAGCTCCATGAATGAATAGGGAACCTATGTTATGTCAATGTGAAGATGAGACAAGGGTTCCACTTTTAGGATTATTGAAGTCAATGAGTTATGCACCACTAATGGTAAGGAGACAACATAAAGCTAAATAGTTTACTTCTATGACACATAAGCTCAGCTAGTTCAATTGTTCATATGGGAAACTCAAAACTTTTCAAAAGATTGATAGTATGATCAAGGCCTAGAGAAGCCCAAGAAGGTAAGCCCTGGACCATTAATAAGGCCACTCAGAAGTATCTGATTTGGAGAACCAAAAGGGGTCAAAAAGTGGCATTTATGCCTAAAGACCATTGCTAGTTAATGGACCATGGGACAGATAATGTGCTTCTAGAACTAGAATCCATAAGGAAAGAATATGAAGTAAAAAAAGAGAAACTAAAACAAGAAATTCTGAAGCTTCAAGGAGAAAAAAACTAGTGGCAAAACAAAGTAAAAAAACTAGAAATCTAAGTCCACAAGATTTTTAAAGAATACAGTAAGGCCTAGAAAGTTGTCAAAGAATAGAACGATGCCCTTAATTGAAGGAGCTACGACAAGAGCATAAGAGGTTGCGTATATAGCTATAGGCCAAATAAATAAACAACATAGATCTGGCTTATGAGAATGAAGAGTTGAAAAAAGAATGTGCACAAATAAAAGATGATTTTGAAGAAGTTTAGTAGTAAAATGAAATGCTTTCAAACTACATTTTGACCTTAACCTTAAAATTGAATGAACAAAAAGATCATGTCAAAACCTCACAAATAAGCACAAAGAATTATCCTATCAAGTGTGATGCAACAAAAGAGAAGGGTAGGGAAGACAAAGATACATAGAGCATAAGAGGTTGCGTATATAGCTATAGGCCAAATAAATAAACAACATAGATCTGGCTTATGAGAATGAAGAGTTGAAAAAAGAATGTGTACAAATAAAAGATGATTTTGAAGAAGTTTAGTAGTAAAATGAAATGCTTTTAAACTACATTTTGACCTTAACCTTAAAATTGAATGAACAAAAAGATCATGTCAAAACCTCACAAATAAGCACAAAGAATTATCCTATCAAGTGTGATGCAACAAAAGAGAAGGGTAGGGAAGACAAAGATACATAGAGCACCTCACAGCTCAGATAGGCAAGGCAGTTATCAAAGCTAGTGAGATGGTAAAAGAGGTTGATGTATTGAGAGCTTCGGTTACACCAGCAGAGGAGCATGGACAGAGATTACTAAACTTCATTGAGAAGGCTAAGGACCAGTATGAGCAAGTTAAGCATTTTTATAGAGGGATAATATTAGATTTATGTAAAACAGACTCTTGCGAAATAAATGAAAGTTCACTTTTGTTGAATTTTTAAAGGGCAAATGTCTTCTTTTCTTTTCCATGCATTTGCATCACATTCATTCATTCATTATCATAGCATCATCATTGATTCTTAATTATGATAATAAGGTGCAAGAATAGCTACCCATTCATACAATACCTAGGCTAAAACTAAGAAGAAGGACCAAGACAATGCAAATTGCCTTGAGATGATAAAAAAGGCTCAAAAGATACTTGAAAAAAAGTTGAGTAAAATTCTAGAAGCCTTGGAAAAGGTAAATAGAGAAAAGATAGTGGAGGAAGATACCTCACCTGAAGCATTGAATCAACATATCCTCTGGGTTTCAATGCACAACAAACTCAAAATACCCCAATCTTTCAACCTCAACCAATAACTTTTCTGAAGTACAATACCCAAAGATGACTTATGCACCCAGTCATGAGAATATCCAAACTTATGACAATCTTGTTTATGCTAAAAAGGTAGCTGAACCATTCAACTCCCTATTGTAAATAAGGCAAAGAAGAAAGAGAGGCCACAGGTAGCTATACCTTTAAAAAATTCTAAAATTGATCAGCCCATGAACAAGCTTAAAGAAAGATTGATGGTTGTAGAAGGAATTGATTATACGGATCCATCAATGTAGTGGGGATTTGTTTGGTACTCGATGTAGTAATGCTGTCCAAATTCAAAGTACCAAAATTTGAAAAGTATGATAGCACTAAGTGCCCTATCACACATATCACAATGTACTAACGTAAGATGACAGCACATGCTAGTAATGAAAAATTACTCATGCATGTCTTTCAAGATAGCTTAACTGGGTCCGAGCAAGGTAGTATGTTTAGTTAAATGGGACCCACATAAAGACATAAAAAGATTTGACTCAATCCTTTATCAATCAATACCGCCACATCATTGACATAGCCCTTGACTGCCTTTTCTTACAAGAAATGGAAAAAAAAGCCTTCGAATCCTTCAAGCAATATGCCCAGAGGTGGTGGGATGTAGTTGCTCAGGTACAATCTCTCTTGACAAAAAAAAAATTACAGTGGTATTTGTAAGCACTTTAAGGTCACCATATTATGAAAGAATGATAGGAAATACGACTAAAAACTTTGCTGATATGGTAATTTTTGGAGAGATCATAAAAAATGCTATAAAAAATGGTAAGCTTAAAGGACGAAAACCTTTTAAAAGAACAACTAAAAAGAAAGAAAGTGACATTCAAGTTAGGAATCTTGAAGAGCAACAATTCGTAATTTATCTCAACCAACCTATCCCACATACCATCACATAGCAAATCCTGCCTCTATCTATCAATTGAATACATAACCTTCTTATCTATTTTCACCACGACCACCTTCTCACCCAATCAGTGCCATAAGTGGTGCCCGAGAACCACGAACCAAGGAAAGACCTACATTCGACCCTATCCCTATAAGTTAAATCAAATTATACCAAAAGCTTTACAAGAACCACCTAATTGCTCCCATCCCTACTAAGTAGCTTGAACCTCCTTACCCTAAATGGGATAATTCCAATGCCTACTATGACTACCATTTTGGAGTAGTGGGACACTCTACCGAGAACTGCATTCCTTTTAAGCATAAAGTGCAAAGTTTGATTAAGAAATGGTTGATAAGTTTTAATACTAGTGGGAATTTAATACCTAATGTTAGCAAAAATCCCTTACCTAGCCATACAGTCAATGCTTTGGATGAGAGTAGGAAGCGTGTGAAAAAAAATACAGAGGAGCTTAAGATATCATTTAATTAGCTATATGAAGCCCTACATAAAATTGGGATAATATAACCAATAGCTCTATTCACTTATGTAAGAAGATGCATTACAGATTGAAGATGTAAGAATCACAGTATAACTCTAAAACACTCAATTGACATCTGTAAGCAATTTTATGATAAAGTACAAAAGCTAATGGACTCTTACTAGATAGAGCTATATAAGGAGTCAACAGCTCAAAAGATATCAAGGTGGCAATGATAGATAGGTGGGTGCCAAAACCTATCACCATACGCTGTAAGGAAAAACCACAATCAGTTGGGAATAAATTTGTTCCCAAACTAGTGGCCTTCAAAGTCCCACACCCATTTTCTTATAAAGATGAAAAACTAATCCTTCGGAGGTATAAGTGAGAAGTAATGACTTAGGGGCAACAAAAGGATATGCCGAAAGCTGAAACTGCCAATATAATGGGTGTAAGAGGCATAACTAGAAGTGGAAGATGTTATACTCTAAAAACTTAAAAAAAAACAAGATAAAAAAAAAAGAAGTAAACTGAACCAGAGAATTCAAAAAAAGATACCTCGAAGTTTGTACCTAAAAAAGAAGCTTGTAAGTTTTTGAAGCTAGTCAAGCATAGCAAATATTTTATAGTGGAGCAATTAAATAAGATACCAACCAAAATTTTTCTACTATCACTTCTCATGAACTCTGAACGTCATCGCAATGCTTTGTTAAAGGTATTAAATCAGACTTATATGGCCTATAACGTATCCATAGAGTATGTGAATCACTTGGTGGAGAATCTAGTGGTGCCACATCACATCCCTTTCAGAGATGATAAGATTCTACTTAAAGGTAAAAGGAGCAACAAGGTGTTGCACATCACCGTTAAATGTAAATGCCATATAGTAGCTAAGGTCCTTGTTAATAATAGATCAACTATTAATGTTATGCATATGTCCACTTTGGCCAAGTTACCCTTTGATATGTCTTATATCCAAGACAATTAAATGGTGGTCTGAGCATTTGGTGGGAATAGACGAGAACTCTTAGGGGATGTTGAGTTACCCATACAAATTGGGCCGTCTGTCTTCAACATAAAATTTCAAGTTATGGATATCTCCTCATCATATAGTTGCTTATTAGGAAAGCCATGGATCCACAAGTTAGGTGCTGTCCCCTCTTCACTACATTAAAAGATCAAATTCAATGTGGAAAGATAATTGGTGATTATAACTAGAGAAGAAGATCTATTGGTGACTCAACTCATAAATGCCCCATATGTGGAAGCAACAGAGGAATCATTGAAATGTTTTTACCGATCTTTTGAACCTGTTAATGCAATAGGTAAATGACTCAAATTTAGTTGAATTATGATTAATCAGATGATTAACAAGGGTTGGAGTATTGGGTTTGGCTTAGGTAAAAGCCTTCAAGGGATTAAAAACCTTCCTAAGATTAAGGATTATAGTTGTAGATCAAAATTAGGTTATAGGATTGAAAAAATACAGAACAATAATAGAAAGGCAAATAACAAATCGATGATCTTTCCTCATTTAAATGAAACTTTAATTTCTGGAGGATACATGCACTTGGGAGCTGAAGAAGACATAAAAAAAGAACCAAAATGGAAGGAAGCTTTTGCCAAGCTATCCATTCATATGGTGGATGATGGAAGTCAAAATGAGAAAGCTTTGGTTTACCCTTGCCCACCTAGATATGAATTGAAGAATTGAAGGGTCATCTAGATGCTTATTATTTTTTATTTTTCTTTAATGTAATCATATCTCCTAATTGCTTATGCCCAAAAGCATTGGGATGAATTCTTATGTTTGGGCTTTTTATTTTTCATTATTTCAATAAAAATAGGAGCATGCATTTTGTTCATTTCTTCTATTTCATTCATTATCCCATCAAAGTTTCTTGCCAATATTTCCTATTCCATTAAGTTTCAAGTCCCCAAATGAATGTGAAGGTAATCATGACAATGGTACGAGATTTTGAAAAATATCAATGAACATGATACTGAGAAGGATTTTGAAAAATACACTTTGTCTTCAAATTTAATGAGGCTAATTAAAGAAGATAAATCCATTGAGCCTTATCAAAAAGTTGTTCAATTGATCAATTTGGGTGATGTTGAAAATAAAAAAAAAAAAGTCAAGATTGGTACTTCACTCTCAGTAATTGACCAGAAATGATTAGAGGATTTACTTTGAGAGTTTGTGGATATGTTTGCTTGGTCCTACCAAGATATGCTTGGGCTCAGTATTGAAATAGTAGAGCATAGGTTACCTTTGAAGCTGAAATACAAGTTGATGTATCAAAAGTTAAGAAAAATGAAGCTAGAAATGCTATTGAAGATCAAAGAGAAAGTAAAAAAACAATTTGACGTAGGCTTTCTACAAGTGGCCATATATCCTAAATAGGTAGCTAATATAGTACCCATCCCCAAAAAGAATGGAAAAGTATAAATATGTGTAGACTATCAAGATCTGAATAGAGCTAGTCCAAAGAATAACCTTTTTTTTTTTACCTTATATAGATACACTAGTAGATAATATAGCCCGACATGCAGTGTTCTCTTTTATGAATAAATTCTCTAGTTATAATCAAATAAAGATGGCTCAATATGATATAGAAAAGACTATATTTATCACTATGTAGGAAACTTTTTGCTATAAGGTCATGCCCTTTGGGTTGAAGAGCGCTGAAGCAACCTATCAAAAGGCTATGGTAACCCTCTTTCATGATATGAGCCATAAGGAGATTAAAGTGTATGGATGACATGATTACCAAATCCAAAAAAAGAGAGGATCATATAGTCAATGTTAGAAAATTATTTGTGAAGTTGAGGAAGTTTTAGCTCAAACTGAATCTAGCCAAATGTAAATTCGGGGCCAGATCAAGGAAGCTATTGGGATTTATAGTCAGTGAAAAAGAAATAGAAGTTAACCTAAACAAAATTCGGGCCACTCAAAATTTATCTCTTGTAAGCACACAAAAGAAAGTTCGAGGTTTTTTAGGTCAATTGAACTATATTTCTCTGTTCACTTCTCAAGACCCTATTTTTAAACTCCTTTGGAAGAATAATCTCGATAAGTGGAATGAAGAGTGTTAAAAAGCTTTTGATAAGGTTAAACAGTACTTATCAAATCTCTCAATATTAGCACCATCTGTTCTAGAAAAACCACTAATTCTATACATAGTGGTACATGAAAAATCAATGGGATATGTGTTAGGTCAACAAGATGAATCCAGCTAAAAAGAGAGAGCTATTTATTACCTAAGAAAGAAATTTATAGAGTACAAGTCCAAGTATTCATCACTAGAGAAAATGAGTTATGCTTTAGCTTGGATAGTTAAAAGACTCAAGCAGTACGTGCTTTACCATACAACATGGCTCATAGCTAAATTGAATCCCATCAAACACATCTTCGAAAAGCCTTCACTATCAAGAAGAATCACAAAATGGCAAGTGATGCTTTCAGAATATGACATAGTGTATGTGAGCCAAAAAGTAATCAAAGAAGCATCATTACTAAATTTCTGACAGATAGAGCTACTGATGAATAGAACCTATAAAGCTAGATTTTTCAAATGAAGAATTAATGGTTATTTTAGGGTTAGAAGAAGATATGGTGAAGAAGAGATATGGAGAATGTACTTTGATGGGTTTGCCAATGCCATGAAGGATAGGATTAGAGCAATTTTATTATCTCCAATGGAACACATTATCCTATTACAGCAAGATTAAACTTTAACTGCACTAATAATGTAGCTAAATATAAAGTTTATGTTTTGGGTTTTAGGATTGCATGCTACTTTGGATAGGAAAATTGAAGCATTAAAAGTGTTTGGGGATTCAACTCTAGTCATTTATCAACTAAAACATGAATGGGAAACAAGGGATTCAAAACCTATCCCCTATCACAAATGTATTTTAAAGTTATGCAAACAATTTAAGACAATTTAGTTTGAACACTTACCTCGTGAAAAAAATCAGATTGCAGATGCCTTGGCTACCTTGGCTACCTTGGCTACAATAGTACAGATCAGTGATATTATCAAAATTTAGCCTATCAAGTTGAACATCAAGGACGTGCCGGTGCATTGTGCCAACTCATAAGAGGAAAAGGATGGCCACCCCTGGTATCATGATATTATGTAATAACTAAAGAATCAGCAGTACCCAAATCAAGCAACAAACAATGATAAGATAGTTTTAAAAAGGTTGGTGATGGGATTCTTTTTAGATGGGAAAATTTTATACAAAAGAGGTAAAAGCCAAGTATTATTACATTATGTAGGTGCCTCTGAGGCCAAAAAGATTATTGAGGAAGTTCATAATGGTGTATGTGAATCACATGCAAATGGGCATGTGATGGTAAGATAGGTTATACGAGCTGGATATTATTGGTTGACAATGAAAAAAGATTGCATTGATTATGCTTGAAAATGTCACAAATGCCATATTTATGTTGATAAGATCTATGCTCCACCCAACGCTTTACATTTTGTAGCACCACCTTGGCCATTTTCTATGTGAAAAATGGATGTCATTGGTCCCATTACCCTAAAGGCCTCAAATAGGAATAGATTCATTTTTTTTATGATTGATTACTTCACTGAATGGGTCAAAGCTACCTTTTTCACAACTGTGACTAGATCAGTGGTCTGTAAATTCATCAAAAAAGAAATAATCTGTAGATACGAGCTCTTATAAAGAATTATCTTAGATAGCATAAAAAATTTGAATAGCAAGATGATGTAAGAAGTATGTGTTCAGTTCAAGATCAAACACCACAATTCAGCTCTATATCGTCCAAAAATGAATGAGACAGTGGAAGCTGCAAACAAAAATATCAAAAGAATTTTGGAGAAGATGATCGAAACATACAAGGATTGGTACCAGAAATTGCCTTTTGCCTTGCATACGTATCAAACTTCTATGCGCACTTCTACTAAGATAACTCTTTTTTCCTTGGTTTATAGGATGGAAGCTGTATTGCCAATATAAGTATTGATCCTATCCCTAAGAGTTCTAAGGGAAGTGGGATTAGAAAAAGTTGAATGGGTCCAAAAGCGCTATGAACAACTAAACTTCATTGAAGAAAAAATATTAGCAGCACTCGGTCATAGCCAATTATACCAAAAGAGAATGATGAGAGCTCATGACAAAAAGGTCAGACCTTGTCAATTTTGAGAAGAAAAGTCGATATTGAAAAGAATTCTTCCAAGTCAGCATGATGATAGTGAAAAATGGACTCCGAATTGAGAATGACCATATGTGGTAAAGAGAGTTTTTTCAGAAAGAGCCTTAATCTTGCCAAAAATGGATGGAGATGAACTTTCTACTCATGTTAATTCTGATGTCGTAAAGAAGTACTTTGCTTAATCCAAAAAAAAAAGAAAAAAAAGTTCAAGTTGAAAACCCAAAAAGGTGGTTTAAACCCAAAAAAAAAAAAAAGAAAGAAAAGCTCAAGTTGAAAACCCGAAAAGGCCGCTTAAACCCAGAAAAGAAAAAAAAAAGAAAGTTCAAGTTGAAAACCCAAAAGAACGGCTTGAACCAAAAAGGAAATTTTAAAAGAGTGACAAACTTGGATAAATAGAATATGGCATCACTTGAAAGGCATACGGGAGACAGTGATTTCAAAAAGCTTTAAAGTGTCGAAACATCATATTTTAGTTAAGTTTTTGAAAAAATTCAAGATTGGTTGTCATGATTATCTGACCATTTGTCTTGGCGCATTGCTACCCTAAACAGCCATCCTTGTACACTCTTTTTTTGTCTCTATACCATTATTTATAATTTATCATTTATCCGAATAAATGAAAGCTATCTTATTGTTCTCTCTTAGTCTTATGCATTACCAATATATATTTATCCATTCTTTTTATATCTTGCCATGAATAAAAAAAAGGGCATAACTTGTATCTCATGCTTTGAAATTAGGATAATGAGTAATAATTGAACAAAGTCATAAGAAGTTGTGTGTCACTTTGAAAAATTAAAGGAGGTAAGGACCAAAGATGAATTCTTCCAAATAAAAGAAAAGTGGCTTCTATAGTTTTCCTCGGTATCAAGTTAAACATTCAGGTTAATGAAATATGGTTTCTTTGCCAAAGATGTACAGTGAAGATAAACATTCAGGTTAATGAAAGATGGTTTTTTTGACAAAAGTGTGCAAAAATGAGAATGCAGAAGCCTTAATACCATAATTAATGTTTCATTTGCATCTTAGATAGGGTATACACTTACATTATTTACTTACCTGATCTTGGTTCAGTCCAAATCATTTTATATGATTCATGGTTTTGTCTCGGTCATCTATTTTTGACCTCGACTTAGTCCTGGTCATTTTATTTTGACTCGTGATTTTATCTCGATCACTTGATCTTGACTCAATCCAGATCATTTCATATAATTCGTGGTTTCATCTTGGTCATTATTTTCGACCTCGATTCGATCCTGGTCATTTCATTTTGACTTGTGGTTTCACCTCGGTCACTTGATCTTGGCTCAGCCCATATCACTTTTTATCATTCATGGTTTCATCCTGATCATTTACTTTCAACCTCGACTCGATCTTGGTCATTCCATATGATTTGTGGTTTTATCTCGGTTATTTATTTTTGATCTCAACTCAGTTTTGGTCATTTCAGCCCGATCTGTGGTTTCGTCTCAATCACTCGATCTTGGCTCAATCCAGATCATTTTTCATATTCATGGATCATTTATGATTTGACTCGAATAGAAGGGGTGTCTAGGTCTTTAGAACATCCCTATCTAACAGAGATGTGCAAAAAGGGGCAGTTGTAGACACCCATTTATGTCCAAGCCTAACTAGATTAATTTCTTTTGTATTTTTGTTATTATAGTATATATTATATAGTATTATGTTTATCATTATTGTTGTCACTATTATTATTATTATTATTATTATTATTATTATTATTATTATTATTATTATTATTATTATTATTATTATTTTATTTTATTTTATTTTTATTTTTGTATATAATATTATGGTCACTACTATTATTATTATTATTATATCATCGTTATTATTATTACATTATTATTATTATTATTATTATATTATTATTATTATTGTTATTATTATTATTATTTATACTTATATTTTTATTTTATTTTCATTTATTTTCTTTTCTTTTCTTTCTTTTCTTCTTTCTTTTTTTTCCTAATCCACACATGAACAAGAAAGGGAATCAGGATCAGAATCCCTTGGTCAAAGTTCTATCAATACAAGTACTAAAATTTTGGATCAAAAATCATGCTAGACAAAATACAATCCTAAGATTCAAGCCTACGATTGATTTTCTCCGTTTCTAAAAATTGGATCTTAGGTTACATCTAAATCGAGCTAGCTCTACAGAGGACACACGCAAAAAAAAATTCTTAGGGAAAGATTTAAAAAATTTTGGTCAGTAGGGATATTCTAGAAGTTTGATTTTGATCCTGGGTTCAATCTAAAGTTTCTAGGTTTGATTTTAGGTTTTTAGGATTAGAATTAGGATTCTAGGTAGTTTTGGGAGCAATTCGAGCAAATTTGGGGGGAAATCTAGAAAATTTAAAGAAATTTGAGTTTTTTTAGGTTTTTTTGGGTTTTTAGGAAGAATATTTGAATTTTTCAGGAAAATTTTTTAGCGAGGTTAAATTTTTTGATGGGATTCTGACAAGTTTTCCCAAAACTGATAGGTTTTCCAATTTTCGATACAGCTTTTCGACGTGGTTCTTAGTTATTTTAGAGAGAAAGCAGAGGATTTTGAAGTTAGAGAGAGTGGCTCGGGTAATTTTGGAGAAAATACTGAGGTTGTGCCTTTTATACTATTCCAAAACAATAGTGTTTTGGAAAGCCTTGACCTGTGGGTGACCTAACGAAGATCTACACATTGACTTTGCTATCAACCCGACCCGATCGCAGGTTTTTCTTTTATTTTTATTTTTATTTTTATTTTTGATTTTTTGATTTTATTTTTAACCTATTTTATTTTATTTTTATTATTTTTTTTGGTTTTATTTTTTAAAAAAATATTATTTCTGCCATTTTATTTTTGAAAGTTAAAAGAAAAAAGAAAAATGATTCAATAAAAAATTCTTTTCAAATAAAGTTTTCAAAAATATTTATAAAATCCTTTTAGTAAAATAAAAAAAATATTTTTTAAATAAAAATCCTTACAAAATAAATTCATGAGTTCCACCAAACTACTGGAGAGTTTTCATAGGTTTAATATTTAAAATGAAATCCACCAACTATTGAGAAGTTCTATAAATCATTTTTTATAAAAAAAATAAAAATATAAATAACAAAAAAAATAATTTTTTTATCTTCTAAACTATTTGAGGATTATTTTAAGTCCTACCAAACTATTAAAAGATTTTACTAATTTTCTTAAATAAAAAAATGTTAATAAATCTGACAATGGAGCGTCTTCAGAATGAGATACTACTCTCTATAAATACTCCCAATGTGAGAAAATTATCTTAGATTGCTACCAAACTATTAGGATAATTTTAAGACTGATTTTTAATATTAAATTAATTCAGTAAATTATAAATATGATCAAGGCTTGGATAATTTAAAATCAAACTAGTACCATCATTTGAATGGGCATTATGGGGGTGCTATAAGCTTCCCCATGCATAACCGACTCCTGAACTTAATATCTGGTTTTGTGGATCGAAATATGTATCAGGTGGCCAATCACACTTAGACAAAAAAGATTGGTGGTGACTCCTTTAATTCATGTCTAGCGGTAGATCCACGGATCTATACGTTAGACAAGTACAACAAATTGAGCATGCTAAATCTTATTTCGAGCCTTGTGAAGGTACACTACAGTTTGGTTTTAAGCATGCTTCGTATTGAAAATTGATATGAATTTCATTTTCTTTTTGCATCTTGTTCTAAAGTCATCTATTTTATTAGAGGCATTATGGATAACAATCTTAAATTATTGAAGAAATGGAATATTTTCATAGTTTGTTGTCTATGAATCATTGATCTCTGTTACTTGTATATTTTTAGATAGGAGTTAATGGAAGGGTCTTTTCTTCAAATAGTGAAAGCCCGTTGCCTAGGTTGATCACAATCAAGGGAATAAATCACATGCTATTCACTAACTACTATATATGCAGTTATAACACACGTATATCATAATTATTTTTACACAAATCATAATGTAAGGATTTTGATTTGAAAATGTATCTATCTCAATGCTTAGTCATGGCATAAAAGGATAGTAATTGACCTTATTGTGCTCATTTAACGAAGTCACTTCAAATTTTGTAAGATATATATTATGATCGCTGATGATCAATCATTTCTCCTTAGAATGAAAAATTGAAATCTTCTTTTATAATTATGTCTTTTTTTTTTTTTTTGCCTAGCTTTTTATGGCTTTCTAAATGTTTTTGGCTATGATTCTACCTATTGTAGGAGAATAGAGAGCATTTTGGAATTTGTGAACTTCTCTTCTTCTCGTTTGAGGATATAATTTTTGAAGAAATTTTAAGAACCTGGATTTACCTTGAAGCTATTCATTATAGTTTGTTTCTTTTCTTTACTGACCTGTTGTGGTTAATAGACCACTTATTATGTTAAAAACCAAAATAAATGAGATGATGTCATTTTTTTTGGAAGATGCTTTATAGTAGTATCCATTCTAGTTGTGCTTATGTTGCTTTTTATTGACATTACTCCTATGATAATTGTTAACAAAATACTCATTGTTGCTACTTATATAAAATTTTGACACCATTTAATAAGTTGGGGGTCTCAACTTGTTACTTTATTTTTCCAATAACATATTTCTTGGTTCCCCTTATTATGATAGGTTAAATCTGGCAGGGTATTTGCTGATTATCATCACTTATTTATTCTAGGAGAAAGATATGAAGGTATGAAAATTTTTAGTTGTATTATGTAGGATTCTTATGGGGGATTATTGGCAATGTTGGAAGTACATACAGAATCTTGGTAATGGCATATGAGATTAAAAGGGGAAAAATGTACATAATGGAATAGATATAACATATTTGAGTATGTGTAGTTGGTCGAATAACAAGAATTGCACTTGGTTTTTGCAGCTGGTTGAATACATATTTCAAACATTTTGTGCATCTCTTCTTGATAGGGGTAACAAAAAGTCAGTTCTAATCAACTTAATCGACCAAAACTGATTAAATTCAATTAAGTCAGTTCAATTCATTTGGTTTTTATAATGGTTGGTTAAAGAGAGCAGTTTAGTCGAATAATTTAATCCATTTTTTATGTCTAAAATTAATAATCAAATCGATCGAATAAAGTTATCCTTTTTAATAATTTTTTAAATATATTTTATACTATAAATATATATAATATTTTTTATTTATATTTTTAAGAATTACAAATATGACAAGTGGCAAAATTATAGGATGAGTTTATTGGTTGAAACTTGTTGCAAATTATAATTGAAAATTAGTAGCAAAAGAATGGTGGAGAAATTGGTTTTGATGATGGAATCAATTGACCTATTTTGATTCGGTTAATAGAATAGGTTGGTCAATTTCTGTTTTTTTTTAAAGGGGTTGGTTAGTTCAGTTTTCAAATATTTTAAGAATGAATTATGGACTGCTTACCCCTACTTCGTGATTGTGAAGCACAAAAAGTCCTTGCAGTTTATGATTTAGCATATTGGTTTGATGGCATTCTTTTTTGTTTATTACAATTTTGCACATCATGTGTGGTTTATGAGCGCGGAAATAATTCAATTAAGCAAAAACAACGTATAGATTATTGAAAAAATTCATGAAAATTTTATTTTTGAATTTTTAAGAAATTTTTTAGAGTATAAGAGTGTATATATATAGCTAAAACATTAATTCTGGCAAATATCATAATATTTTAGAGATAATAACAAATCATTCAAAAATATTTTAACAATAAATGAAAACTACCAAGTAGGAATTTGATCAATGAACCAAATCTCTTTTATTTAGGAAATAATCAAAATATTAAATGAATGACACCTAATCAAATCTGGCTAGGAATTGGTTTTTCACACTCTCCCTCAAGATAAGTGGTAGATATCAATCATACTCAACTTGGACTTGAAATTCTCAAAATTGCCAAGATGAAATGCTTTGGTAAGATGTCAATTGTTTAATGTTATGTTGAAGTGTAAACTAGTTTGACCACGTCTTCTTCAATCTTTTCTTTGATGAAATGGTGATCAATTTCTACATTTTTTTGTTCGATCATGATGAACAGGGTTCTTAGCAATGTTAATAGTTGTTTTATTATCACAAAACAGTTTCATTGAATTCTCAACTAATTTTTTCAGGTACTGTATCATTCTCTCAAGCCAAATTCTTTCACAAATCCCATGAGACATAGCCCTAAATTTTGTTTCAACACTATTTCGAACTATCATTGCTTGTTTCTTGCTCTTTCAGGCGACATAGTTAGCCCACATATATGCATAATACCTTGTAGTTGACCTTCGATCTATCACAGAACCAATCCAATCTACATTTGAAAAAATCTCTACATCTCTATTAAGTGTTTTTCTGAAGGGCAACCCTTTGCTCGTATTTTTTCTTCAAGTATTGAAGGATTCAATATACTATCTCCATATGTGTCTTTGTAGGATTGTTCATAAATCTGCTTACCATACTTACAGAGAAGACAATATCAGGTCCACTGTATACCAAACAAATTTATTTTTTAACAAGTTTTTAGCATCTGTTTTGGTCTGTAAGAGAACTTTTATTTTTGATTCCTATCTTGACATTTGGGTCCATTAGAGTATCCATTGGTTTACACCTGAACATCCTTATTTTTTTAGAAGATCAAGTACATATTTTCATTGTGAAACCAAAATATCATTTCTTAATAGAGCTATGTCCATGCTAAGAAAATATCAAAGCTGTCCTATATCCTTTATTTCAAACTCTTTAGCTAGAAAAGTCTTCAATCCAACTATTTCATCTTCATAATCTTCTGTGAAGACAATATCATCAACATAGACAATCATAATAGCAATCTTGCTATTTGGTGAATGTTTGACAAACATAATGTGGTTGAATTAATATTGTAAGAACCCATTCTTTTTAACAACCTTAATCAAACTATCAAATTAGGGGCAAGAAGATTATTTGAGGCCATATAAGGATTTCTAAAGTTTAAACATCTTGTTAACGTTGTCTCGGTTGTCAAACCTTGGATAAATCTTCATGTAGACCTCTTCCATTAGATCACCAATTAGAAATGCATTTTTCATATCGAGTTGGTGAAGATTTACAGCAAGTGATAATAACACATGGACAAAATTCAGTTTTGTTATAGTAGCAAACATCTCCTCATAATCAATCTTGTAAAAATGAGTGAACCTCTTAACCACAAGATGAGTTTTGAATTTGTTCACACTTCTATTTATATTGTGTTTGATATTAAAAATCCACTTACATCCCACTGGGCTCTTTCTTTTAGGAGATCAATAATTTTCTATGTGCCATTCTTTTTTAATGCTTGCATTTCTTCCATTATTGTAGCTTTCCACTTTGGTTGTTCGAGTGATTCTTGGATGGTATTTGGTATATGAACATCAGTTAATGATGTAACCAGTGCTTAGTAAGTGGCAAACAACCCTTCATAGGAAATAAAATTACTAATAAGGTGCTGAATACATGATTTTACACTTTTTCTTATAGTAATAGGTTGATCAAGATCACTAGTAAAATCATCAGAGATAGGTTCAATAATTGTAGTACATGTATAAATTTCAAAAGTTCTTGGTTTTGTGTTGGAAATGTATAGGTCACTATCTCCTTTTGAAATTTCAATCTAATTAAGTATCCAATCATTTCTTTAGGTTTTGTCTCTTGCACGATTTTAGGAGATTTTAAAGACTTAAGATGACTAGTAGACTCGGAAGAAGAAGAAAAATTATTTGAAATGGGAATTTGAATTGGCAAACAAATAGAGAAAGGATCAGATGATGGCTCATTCTCTCAAAGTTGATATTCCCTAAAACTCTTCCCCTAAATATCAATTTTAGGATAAAATGGTTGATTATCAAAGAAGGTGACATTCGTAGAAGTGTAAAACTTTCTAGTAGTTGGTGAATAACATTTGTAGCCTTTTTGGTTAGGTGGGTAGCCAATAAATATACACCTAAGTGATCTGGGGTTTAGTTTACTATGTTGTTATTGGTGTATATGAACAAAGGTAGTATATTCGAATATTTTGACTAGTACGGAGGAAATGATTTGGATATAAGGGTAGGTTTTGAGAAGTGTTTGACAAGGAATGTGGAGTTTTAGTACTTGAGAAAGCATCATATTAATAAGAAAGGCTGATGTTAAGATTGTCTCTCTCTATAAATGTTTTAAAACATAAGAGGTAGGCACACTAGATCTTGTAACTTTCATCAAGTGTTTGTTCTTTCGCTTGACAACTTTGTTTGTTTAAGAGTTTTAGTACATGAGCTTTGATAAATAATTCTTTGATCTAACAACTAAGATTCAAGAACTGAGTGATAATATTCTTGCCCATTATCTGTTCTGAGCACTTGAATTTTTGCTTGAAATTGAGTTTGCACCATCTTGTTGAAATTTTGAAATATTGAACAAACCTTTGACTTGTCTTTCATGAGGAATTGCCATATGACTCTGGTGTGATCATCAATAAAGGTAACAAATCATTTAGAGCCTGTAACATTATTGGTAACCCTCGATGGTCCCCAAACATCACTATGGATCATAAAAAAATGATGAGTTGATTTGTATGGTTGATTCGTATATAAATTATGAGTGTGTTTGAAAAACTAACAAATTTCACATTGATAAGACTCGAACCTTTATTGAATAAATCAGGGTATAATTTTTTTAGGTACAAAAAATTTGGATGTCCTAAATGATAGTGCTATAATATGATTGTATTTTCTTTACTCTTACTAGAAGATGAAACCAAACAAGCACTTTTCCATGATTGTCTCTTAGATTCTTTATCTCTAAGGAGATAGAGTCCAGCATAGATCCTAGCATTGCCAATCTTTTTCTTTAAATCCAAACCTTGAAATTCACACATGTTAGAAAGAAATTTAGTAACACAATTAAGATCTCTCATAATTTTACTAATAGATAAAAGGTTGCAATTTAAATTAAGGACATGAATAATAGAATCAAGTATTATGTCCTTTGAAATAATGATTGAGCCTGTTTCAGCTACCTTGGAGAGTGATCCATCTGCTATTCAAACAGTGAGGCTTTCAACACATGGGTTGTATTCATGGAACATTGATACATCATTAATTATGTGGTATGTTGCACCTGAATCAACAATCCAAGATCTCGATTTTTCATTTTGCACAAGTAGATCATTGAGTGAGTTACCTTTTATGTAATAGATGCTATCCTTACAACTGACACAATGTTTTGAAAAGATTGCTAAATAATTTTTAAAGCAGTTTCAATTGCTCTTTACTGAATGGGTTTGATTTCGGGAGTGTTAGAGTTGTCTCGGTGGTGGCAAAATTTTCATGACTCTCTTGATTTCGAGTATAACGTAGTTTGAAGTCAACAAGTTTCCCATGTATTTGCCAACAATTTTTTCATATGTATCTTGCCTTCTGATAGTGTTCACACCAAGGTCTATTACCTTTATTCTATCGATTTTCACCACCTCAGTAGGATTTTGGTCCTTGTGTAGTAAAGGCTGAATTTTTTGCCTCTTGTGGATTACATGATGTCTCTAGCATCACTTTCTTTCTACTCTCTTCTTAGTGGACCTCAGAGAAAACTTCTCGAATGCTAGGTAATGGTTTAATGCTAAGAATTCTCCCATGAGCATCATCAAGGCTTTTGTTTAAACTAAGTAGAAACTTATAAACTTGGTCATTCTCCACATTTTCCTATATTGTTGGCTATCATTAGGGCACTTTCATGCTATTTCTTTAAAGATATCTAATTGCTGCCATTAATAAATTAAAGAATTAAAATATTTCGTGATAGAGGAGTCTCTTTACTGCAGGTTATGTAGAGTGCTTTTGATTTCAAATATTCCGGACATATTGTCTACGTTGGAATAGGTTTCTTTCGCAGCATCTCAAATCTCCTTGGCAGCTTTACAATACATAAAATTCTCACCAATCTCGTTGGTCATAGAATTGATCAACTACGACATTATCATAATATTCTTCAACTTCTAAGTTCGGTACTTTAAGTTATCCTCGCTTGGTGAAACAAGCATTTTCGTGAGATACTCTTCCTTACCTTTTTTACAAACAAATAACATCACTAATTGAGACCATTAGATGAAGTTTTATCTATTAAGTTTGTGACCAGTGATAGGCAAAATAAGGGGCTCAAATACATCTGTGCTGTTGACCATGGCGTTGATAGAAAGATTGAAAGAAAATATATATATATATATTAAGTTTTTTATGATTTAGGATGAACGTTGTAATATCATGAAGAAATTCATGAAAATTTTACTTATGAATTCTTAAGAAACTGTTTAAAGTATAAGAGTATATATATAATTAAAACATCAAATTTGGCAAATCTCATGATATCCTGGAGAAAATAACAAATCACCTAAAAATCCTCTAACAATATATAAAAACTACCAAGTAGGAATTTGATCAATGAACCAAATTTCTTTTATTTAGGAAATAATCAAAATACTAAATGAATGACAACTAATCAAATCTAGTTAGAAATTGGTTTTCCATAATTATGAACTGATGAATGTGTTTGCAATTATGTCTGTTGTGCCTGGGTACAAGTTAGAGGCCACAAATGTCTGGTTGGAAGAATAGGCCATGACTGTAGGCTTTATTCTTGATCCAAAAGTCACTTCTGAGGGGACTTTGCTACTAAGTATTTGTTTTTGCAATTATGGAGTCAAGAGCAAGCTCTTTTTAGTATATTATTTTTAGGGAATTCACTTTGAAGTTTGTCGTTGCCCGAGCATTCCTAATCTTTTTCCTAAGGAGGAAAATAGTAAATGAATGATAACTAATCAAATCTAATTAGAAATTGGTTTTCCACAATTATGAACTGATGAATGTGTTTACAGTTATGGCTATTGTGCCTGGGTACAAGTCCGAGACCACAAATGTCTAGTTGGAAGAATAGGCCATGATTGTAGACTTTATTCTTGATCCAAAAGTCACTTCTAAGGGGACTTTGTAGTTAGAAAAAATAAATAAGAGAAGAGAAATAATAGAAAAGAATTTTGGCTTTGAGGTCTGAAAAACACTTTCTTAAAGGCAATTATGCCTTTAGGATACAACAAAGCCTCAAACTCTCCAATCAGAAGTATAAAAATAGTTATACTGAAAGATTTATTTATAATGAATGAGCAGACATAAACTTCTATTCAAATGGTTATGACTTTCTATATAATCATGACATTTATGAATAATAATCTATTTGTATTCAAACAATTATGACCATTTGTCATATGATAATTATTTTTGTTTAAACATAATTATTTAAAATATGAATAAAATTAATATAAAAATTAATTTTATTCATCAATAATTAAAATTTTTTATCTAATGTGGGATGCACCACATTCTAAACTACCAACAATCCCCCACTAGTTTGAAATGTTGGAGCTTAATTTTTACCTTTCACACAAAGAAATATTATGAATACAAGAAAGTATCTCTTGATTTAAACCTTCAATTAGTGTATATATCTTAGAATTCTAACAAAGTTGATGGTGTCCATAGATTAAACCTCAACTCTTAATGTTAGAATTGAAGATATAACACACATAATACTTATTTATTCTTTTGTCAAAGGTTTATAACCGCTTTTAAAATCCTATTCATAAACATTTACAAAAGAGACCCCAATTCTTTTTGTTGAAACGACACCACTTCTATGTTTATATTGGTAGAGTTTTTATTATGTCTCTATTGCTTTAGACATTTAAAACTCTATTAAGAGTATAAAAAGTCATCCTTTGCACGTAATAGATCACACTAGTTTCTAAAATTTGAATAGATTTTACTAGTGTTTAGCAGACACATAACAATAACTTGTTTTTACCCATTAAACTTTGTAATTAGAGATTA
The DNA here is from genome assembly GCF_047325235.1 of Durio zibethinus. Lineage (NCBI taxonomy): Eukaryota > Viridiplantae > Streptophyta > Magnoliopsida > Malvales > Malvaceae > Durio > Durio zibethinus. The sequence goes on from NC_143162.1 coordinate 26,675,644, forward strand.
CTAATTCAAAGTTGGGTTCCCTTTATCGGTGTCAAATAGTAAGGGTTTAAATCCATTCTACTTGTAGTGCTACTAACCAAATATTTTCTATTCAATTTTCTTTTATGGTAATTACCCCCACTTGAGATTGAGTCTCTAATATAATCATTTCAGGCTAATATGTCTAAACTTTTCATTTTGCATATCATTTATATGCTCCAGAAATTATTGCCTTATTTTTCTCATTTTAAGAAATATTGATTTTGGTTATGGCCACAACTCTATATTTATTAATTTCAACCATTCTATTTCCATACTTTTATACATTTTTAATACAATTATACTTCTAGTACAATTGGATAAACTCAATGAATAAACCAAACGATTTTAGTCCTTTTAAGATTTTTAAAGACCTTTTTATGACTTTAGTAAGTATTTAAACTTATTAGCTTGTATAATTTACTAATAAAATTATACTAAAATCTTACAACACTATGGTGGTAATTTTTATTTCTTTGGATTCTTATCACCCCCACCATGTGCAAGTATGTATTCTTTTATTAAAGAATATCTCATTCAATTATCAAGATATCATATATACTTAATAAAGTTACCATTTTCATTTATCTTTTCACTATTAGGTGGTTTTTTTTTTTTTTTTTAGTAGGAGGCCTCCAAATCCACCCTTAATGAAAGATAATTAGCTGATATCTTAATATTTCAATAAAAGTCTCCAAACTTTTATATTTTAACTCAATAGAGGATTTTACATCAATAAGTTGATTTCAAATATAATCATGCTTCTATAGTCTCTTTTTAAGACTTTATGTCAATTCATAAATATTTATATGAATCTATTTCATCATGGACACTATTAATTTTTTTTTATTACCATGAACAAAACCATTTCCATCACCCAAATGGATCAAATAGCACTCTTTTTGCTACTATAAAAGTTTTCAAATTCACAAGATCTTTGAATCATTCATGGCTTCCAAAGTAAATATACTTTGAATTTTTCACTATATAAAAACTATAGGTAACAAATCATTTGTACAATCCATGAATTAAACCATATACATAACAAAAAATTATCACAATGTGATCAAGATTGTCGCATCAATTTTGGCTTATAACTATTCTAAGCCAACCATAATAATCCACATCATATCTACAAATTATGTAGATTTGGTTATTTAAGTTATCTCATTTATAATAATGGATTTTAGTGAAAACCAACTATCTCAAATGTTATTATGAGTTTTCAATGCATATAGTAGTTACCAAATGGCCAATTCCAAGTTCATGATTATTGAAACCACTAAACTTGATTTCAAAATTTTATAAGAACTTTATTTCTCCACCATTGTGTAGCCTATATATCTCTATTATTTACCACTTTTAATTGGTCATAATATTTTCGGATATATAATAAATTCAAACTTTACTCATAGTACCAATATGCCTATATACAATAAGAGTCTATAGTATATTTAACTCCAATTTCAAATACTTTCACAATCATTTTATGATCAATATGTTCATATCTAGATCACCTTATCAATGCAAGTCATGAAACATGAATCCAAAGAATCATTTTCATAAAATAGTATAAGCAATAAGTATAATATGAGTTCTACTCATATTTCATGCAAAAACTCATGATGAATTTGCATTAGTTAAATCATTGATTGGCTAACTCCCAGGCTTAGAGCTTTCACAAACCAATATTATTATCTAAGCCTATATGTTAATTTGGTGTATAACCAGCTACATCCTTGCCATTGTTATGAAATTATTGAAAACCTTGGAAACTTGTTCACTTTTCATTTTAATAGCCTACAAAAGTCATTTTTCAGGTATAAGAAGCAAAAATGTCTTCATTGTCTTTAACCAATAATATATTAATTTGATTATAGCATTCTATCTCTATAGTCTATATCTTTCTTAAAATATAAGAAAGAAAATTCCATCCCATTCATTTTATTTTCATAATATATGGCAAATTGTACCAATGTTCTCTATGCCATCACAAAATGGAATTAAACACATACATATATTGGTGCCTTTGGAACATTGAATTTGCATGTTCTTTTCTAATTTATAAACATGCCTAATTAGACATTGATGAGCATCCTTCAAAATGCTAGTAACTGACAAATGTTTCAATATATATTAACCATTGATTAACTTTTTGATGGCTTTTTATGATTTTTACTTTGTAACTATTCACAATAAATTTCATATAAAATCACTTCTAATGTAATATACTCAACAGGCAAAATTCATGTCACACAGCCCATGTTTTTGATAATAATCATTATTTGATTTATTATCCACCAAATAATCCATGAAACACCATATCTTAATAATAATTATTCACATATATCAATTTAATTTTAATTGGTTTTCATGAAAAATTGAACACAAGGCAAAATTTAAACCAATACTAAATTTAAAAAATATATATATATCAACATTTGATTTATAAATTACCAACAAAGATAAAACCATACAAATAGCTTGACTCAACTAATTGTCTCAATTTTGGTGTCATGATTTAATAATAAAACTAATCTTGTAGCCAAATCTAATTTTTTGCATATATCCTCTACTTGTATCTAATTTCTCATGGTAAATTCCTTTATCCATTTATGAATGTTTTCATAGAATCCATGAGACAATTTGCCTGTTTTATATATAACCAAGGCATGATAATAGAACTTAATTTAATTCATTACATGATAACAAGTGATAATTTTTTTTGTCATAAATCAATTCATGTCTTTCTCTTTTATGTTTTCAAGCTATTTCCCATCCTAGTCTTTATAAGCATCGATTTTTCAAATAAATATAATACAATTCATTAAATCCAATTGTGGAGTCAATTTCAGTATATGCATAAACTTATGCAATGTAATCAATATTTTGTATATTGTGTTTTGACTTTACATATTAATGAAATAAATTATTAATGTGATATCTCATTCAGTTAATCTTTTTACTAGTAATTATGCAAAAAAATAAAATACATACCTCTAATGAGATCTTCATAAAAATAAATATTTTGGTCCATAGAAATATTAATCCTTTGACACCTTGAACCTTCTCTAATAGTGATCTCTAAATCATGCCAATTTCTTTTCCTTGTATCTTACTCATACAAAATATAAATTTCTCATAATTGCCTTTAAATTGTTAGAAAAAATAAATAAGAGAAGAGAAATAATAATAAAAAAAATTTGGCTTTGAAGCATGAAGAACACTTTTTTAAAGGTAATTATGCCTTTAGGATACAACAAAACCTCAAACTCTTCAATCAAAAATAGTGAAAATAGTTATACTGAATGATTTATTTATAATGAATAAACAGACATAAACTTTTATTCAGATGGTTATGATCTTCTGTATAATCATGACCTTTATGAATAATAATCTATTTGTATTCAAATAATTATAATCATTCATCATATGATAATTATTTATGTTCAAACATAATTATTTAAAATATGAATAAAATTAATATAAAAATTAATTTTATTCATTAATAATTAAATCTTTCTATCCAATGTGAGATAAACCATATTCTAAACTATCAACATTTGCTACTAAGTATTTGTGATTGCGATTATGGTGGCAAGAGCAGGCTCTTTCTGATAGATTATTTTTGGGGAATTCACTTTGAAGTTTATCGTTGGCTGAGCATTCCTAGTTTTTTCCTAAGAAGGCAAACAAAATACAACCTTTTAAAGCACCGACAGTAGCTTAAAAGGTCAGTATCTGTATAACCTCTCATTGTAACTTATAACTCATGTATATTATGATTGATAAAGGAAATAGAATATCGTTATACTGAAATGTTTTACTAGTCTAGCGCTTGTTTTGAGTTCATTGTGAACTATTGTTGGATTACTTGTACAGCATTTTATCTACATATAGTAATCTCTATGGATAATGATAAACAATGCGAACCTGCACTTTCTTCCGACCCAAGAAAACACATTGTTGTGGATTATTGTAGTTCCATTTTCGTTCTATATGGTGTTAGTGTCTATTTGTGCGTTCTGTAGATAAGCAATGTTAATCAAGCCAGAACTGAGTCCTATTGAGTCTCTAGTCAAGTATGTTGTAGTTCATTATTGTGTTTTTAACATTTGCTTCAATTCAAGTACTAAATTCTGCTTCTATTTGGCTATGAAAATCTAAAAATTGACAAAATCATACACAATAGAAAGTATTATCCTCAGACTGATTTCTTTTTTTTTCCTTTAATTTGATGGACCTAGGAGTTGTTTGGGTTAAAGTTTAAATCTCAATTCAAGTATTTCATAGAAAAAAGGGGTTGGAGTTGCTGGAAATCTGTGTATAGAATACAAACCGTTGTTCCTATAGTGTTTGTATTGATATTAAATTCCAAGAATATTTGATATAGTTTATGGACAAGTGGACATCGCCATAGAAACAAACCTTTTTAGCAGAACCTGGCCGCAACATTTTACTGCTTATTCTGTTCTTGCAATTATTTTCTGTATGAAATTACAAGGTAAAATTATTTAACCCTTTTGATTTTTACCTATTTTCTAGTTTTTGGAGGTTATGGTCGATTTAAAATTTACTTTGGGTCCATTTGGATGCCCGGTTAGCAACGGTAAAGTGCAATTAGGCAAAACTGGTTCGTATTCAAAAACTCATTTGAGCCAATCCTTTATTGAATCCGGATTAATCCGGATTAATCTACATTGATCAAGAAAAGTAAAATTCCGAAATTGACAAAGAAAAGTTGAAAACCGATATCCAGAAAAATTTAAGCCAGAAAAAAGCTTTAACAACTACACAATTTGAACCTATCATGACCCAATATATATTACAGGATTGAGCAATCAGGTAGTCTCTATAGATAGTTCAGGTCAGTAAACATAGCTTTTCTCTAGAATTAGGGTCTATTTGGATATTTGGACCAGTGGTGAGATTAAAAATAACGGTAGATGTAAGATTAATTATTGTAGCATAAGATTAAATATTATAACAGTAAAATTAAAATAAATAATAAAATGTATTTAAATACAAAAGCAATGCGACGGTGAGATGAATTGAAGTAAAAAAAAAATTGCTATTAAAAATCTTAGATTAAAAATTATATACAATAAAAAATTTAAATTATTTAATATTATATTAAATTAATAAAATTATTTTATAGTTTTTAAATAAAAATTTAAAATGAAAAAAATAAAAAATAAAAAATTTTCTTTGTAAGGATATATTTGTGTTTATAGTTTAAATTGAAGGATTAAATAGAAAAAAAAAAAAAAAAAAGAGATTAGAGCTGCGTTTAGTCGCTGGACCAAAAAATGGTCAGTGGCCAAACGGAGAAAAAATCAAGCAATCGAGCTATGCTTTGGAGATCCAAACGACTATCCAATGACTTTTTGCTGATTTTTGGAATATAATCCCGGCTCACCATGGCTGCCGTTACATCCAAATCAAGCCTTAGATTCTAATTAAATTGCCCGTTAAGTTTTAGGATTTGAATATAATATTCGAATAATATAAGATTATAGTCGTATATAAATATTGAATTCAAAAGGCACAAAGTTTTTAAGACGAAACATTATTTATGTAATTTATAAATATTACCATTAATCACCTAGTTAATAGGGTCAACTTCCGTACCCCAAGTCATCCGTTAAGGATCGATGCTCACACCCCACGACCACCATACACGGTCGCTTGTCGGAGTTGCTTGCCAAATTGAAATCTTTCGCCTACACGGAAACAGTTCTTCCAACCATCTCTACTAACATCTAATCAATAAATTTACTCGTTACAATTTAATTTGTTTGAATCCATTAAATATACTTTATTTCAACCCACCTCTAACTCCATATGAATCTCTTATCAACTGTCACATCATATGACCGCCTATATTTCATATATAAGGTAAAAAGAGATCCAATTACACTAGAACCCTTCATCCTTAAACTTCCTCAGTAGCAACTCATCTTCTTCCTTCTAAACTTTGGCTTCGTATACTTTGCCGTCTTGAACGCCAGAACTTGCCCCCAAGACGCCTTTGACTGTGTTTTCCTTGCAGTCCGAAACACTTTCAGCTCTTAGTCCAGCTCACATCTGCCTAAAATACCCTCAACAATAGAAATAATAAAAAATGATTAATTGAATTACACAAGAGATGGATGAAGCAAGATCAGCGCATGGCTTGCAGGTGAGCTTTCCAAGCTCTTTTGGCTGAAGTATAGCAGTAAGCTTCCATCGTAGCAAGTAAAGCAGCTATAACATGGATGAAGTATTAGAATGGCTAATGTTCACAAGAGATAGTGGTTTGATTGTTACCCAAATCTGCTGCTACTATGACCAGTAAGCTTAGAAAGTGTAAATATCATTACACATGCATCTGCAGGAGTTGGAATTGGTGTAAAATATTGTGGCCAGTAATAGGTGCGATCATAAATTGCTTTGGCATGTGGACCATGAAGAAGTGCATTTTTTTAGTTGTCCATCGGGATTGTTTGAAGTTTGAAACTTAATCGTATTTGTGTCAATATCTGAACTGTTATTCCATTGAGATATATCTCCTTGAAACTTGAAATTCACTGACTCAAACAACTCTGTTTATGTTTTATGTAACTGTAAAATTTTAATTTTCAAAATCATGTATGTGACAACAATTTATAGGTAGTAGAAGACCGGATAGTAAGGGATTCAAGCTAAAACACTTGCTGGTGATGAAGCATTATCGGGGAGAGAGCATGAACTCCTGCGCTAATGACTTGGGTTGAGCCTGCACCAAAGACTATAAATCTGTTGTCTATAACGGCAATTCTATGATAGAATGTACCTTGCAGATAAGCCTCTCAAGTTCTTGTGAGGTAAAAGTGTAATAATCATATGTATAGCTCATTCGATGCCACTCCGCTGCTAACACTGCACTACTAGCTGCATACTGCAACCATATAGTGGATCTGCAAATATGAGTTAGTGTTTGTAAAATTAGTTGTCCTGGTGAGTCAGTATGAACATTTTGAAGATAGATCAATAAACCCCATGAGAAAATTCTTAATACTTTAAATAGGTTTGATTACCAAATAAAGCATATCAGGACATCAATGCCACAATATGCCCTTACCGTATATCATAAGCATGATCAACATTCAGGCATGATGGCTACTTCTGGTTTTTTTATGTGTAAAGGCCTTTACATATAGCTAATATTAACTCAATTCTTGGAGTGAAAATGATCTTTTTAGGCAAAATATTTGAGAACTTTGCTCAAATATCATCATAAAATCATTTGACAACCAGAGATGTTCATGTTTATATTGCATCTTTGTCCTCCATTTTTTAACCTCTCATTGTTGTCTATGATATCATCATTCATCACTTAATGTGGTATTTTCTAAATGTTTCCATTAAGAAATAGATGATAATCTTATCTCAACAAAAAGTGATAAAACCTTCTGGCTGAAGGTGCTTTTTATTAATACAGCTGAATCATAGAAGAAACGAAAGTAATGAAGTATTTTTATGAGAAGGAAGAACAACTTTTTTTTTTGTTTAATTTTTTTAGAGGCAAGCGTTACGGTATAAAATTTGGATTTCATTCTCCTAACTATCCCAGTTAAGTCTAGGTGGCCGAAGAAGGGCAACTCAAGAGCTTCCTAAGTGATAACCTGCATGTCCTTGTAAAACTCTTGGCCAAGCACAGTAAATGGTGATTTTTATGAGATTTAGTTCATCAGAGTCGGTATATCACACCCAAAATGTAATTTAACAGTTTTTTTGCAAGGGAATCCTATAGAGATGTGAAACATAAATCTTAAATACGATAACAATTTCTTGGCTGGCAAGTTTTAACTGTTTAAATATTATTCGATAGGTAAGATTACTGTGTATATATTATTTCTGATCAAACCAAAACAAGTAATTTAAGATGCTTTCTTTTTAAAGCTGACAATTCTTTGAGATGTCAAAAACCATGTGCAGTCGAATGACATTTTCTATAAGTTGTTTATGGCTGTGGAGTTTGCCATCTATTAATTAACTTTCAGTTATCAAATTTTAATCTTGAACAACAAGCTGACGAGACTTTCTGATATCTTTCTTGTGTGGGTGTTTATAAGAGAGAGAGAGAAGGGAGGGGAAGGGGTAGCCATCAGCATTTGCTGCACAACCAGGTATAAACATAGAGCAGTCAGAGCCTGATTAGCATGAGTTGCAGTGGTTCTTTTCCATCAAGAACCAAACCATCCAGGTATGCTCTTCCATGACCTAAGCAGGATATAGCTGCCACAGCCTTAGCTTCTATTACAGCTTGTGAACTCCAACTCAGGTTCCAATGACCACTTACATCAAGATTGATGATCAACAACAGATTGAGAATTATAGAAGCCGCCAGAGAATTGCATACTTGGAGCTATATATCTTGGCCATACTTCTCCTTCTTGAGGCTTCTTATCTTTAGGAAGATTCCCCATTTTCGTTTTTTTATTTTTTTTATTTTTTAAGTGAACAAAAATGAAATTGTCAATGTTACTATTCACTTGGACAGGATTTGAAGGATTTTAAGATTGAATATTAAGTGGTCTGCTATCATGACAAGGATGACAAACATTGAAAGGGTTTGAGCATCAATGAAAGATATTGAATGTTTTAAGAAGCTAACTATATGTAGAGTCAATACAAACAGTGTTTTAACTAAAATACACAATTATTATCTTTTCGAAATAATGCTTAATTAGTATATATCAATGTATTCTGATAAACAACATGCATTCTGTCAATACATAAATGGATTCAAAATTTTTCAGAGTGAATTTGAATCAGTTGGTTATATATATGACAATACAGTAAGATTTGTCAAAATATTGACGTATATGTAAATTTGAGATAGTAGAGGTAGATGAATTTGAAAATCACTTTTTCAGTGGAGTATTTTAAAACTTTCAATTTAATAAAGATTTACTCAATATATGGATTGAGATGTGATGATAAACAATTCAAGACTCTTCTTAAGCTGTATGAACTCTGTGAACAGCATCATTATCAGGAAGAAACCAATAAACAAGGAAAAAAGCCTTTTCTAATAAAATGTCAAACCTTAATTGTGGGATATTCAATCTAAAACGAATTGGTAAGAACTACACTATATTTTAAGAATATGCATATTTATATTTATGGTGAATATTTGCGAGTTCGAACAATCGAGTATTGCATTTTGTATCCACATGCGCATATATATATATATACACTAATTTTTTATACGTGCATGATGTATGTGTAATTTTTATTTTTAAAATTTTATTGTAAAAAATAATTTTTTATACTATGATTATAATGATAAATACTAATAATTTAATTTTGATGTTGATATAATATAAGTAAAATTTGATAACTTTTGATATAATTTTAATTTTGATAACTTTTGATAACCTTTTATATAATTTTGATAACTTATGATATAATTTTGGTAACCATTGTTACAATTTTGATAAATTTTTATAAAATTTTGGTAACCTCTTAATATAATTTTAGTAATCTTTTAATAACTTATGATATATTTTTTGTAATTATTGCTAAAATTTGTGTCATTATATGTTTAACAATAGATTTTTGTAGGAAAGCGTGGGTTCAGTTCTAATAAAAGATAATTTTCTTTTTATACAATAACATTATTATTTTATTCAAATTTATAAGTTTTTTCACTAATTTTTTATTGAATATGTTCATAGTAAGTTTATCCTAATCTCTAAAATGAAAGTTTTGACTTCGTTTCTACTATTTCTCAAAGTTCAACCCCTAATAACTTTAAGTATAATAAAAGTTATCAATGATTGACAATTAAATTATCAGTTATTTGCTATTAAGCTATCAATGATATGCTACTAATTTATAAATGATTTGCTATTAATTTGTGAAGGATTTGTCGTTAAGTTTTGAATGATTTACCAATCATTGTTGGTAATTTATCATTAAGTTATTGATAATTTATTATAAAGTTATAACAGATTTACTATTAATTTATTGATGATTTACTAAAAAGTTATGAATGATTAACTAATTTATTATTAAATTATCATTAACTTAAAACTAAGTTATTAGTAATTTAATATTATGTTATTAGTGATTTACTACGAAATTATCAATTTATTACTAAATTATCACTTATTTACAACTAAATTATTAATAATTTATTATTACGTTATTGACTATTTACAACTAAGTTATCAATTTTATTACTAAATTATCAATCATTTACTGTTATATTTTTATATAATTAATATTATGTTATCATTGATTTACTATTTAATTTTTAATTATTTATCACAAAATTGTTATTGATTTATCACTAAATTATTTATAATTTACCATCAAATTATTACTATTTTATATTAAATTATGCATGATTTACTATTAAGTTATCATTGATTAACTATTATATTATCAATGATTTACTATTAAGTTATACTAATTTACTTTTAAGTTTGCAATTAATAATTACTATTAATTAATTACTATTAAATTGAAACTAATTTACTATTAAATTATCATTGATTTATTATTAAGTGATCAATAGTTAATTATTAAGTTATCAGTTATTTTTTGTTAAGTTATTCTTAATTTAGTACTATACTTATATATCTTTATAATTATATTATAATTGATTTACCATTAAAGTATTATGCATTTATTATTGTATTAATATTGATTCACTAAAAAGTTATCAATTATTAACTACTAAATTATCATTCATTATTAAGTTATTATTAATTTACTATTAAGTTATCGATAATTACTACTAAATTATACTAATTTCATTTAAGTTTTTAATGATTAATTACTAAGATATTAATTATTTATTACTATGTTATCACTGATTTATATATATCCAAAAAGAAAATAATCACATTCACAATGTATGTTAGATGATGTAATTAATAAGATAAAGAAAAAAGGAAGAAAAAGTTCAAGTGTAAATAATTTGAAACACATGAGTAAATGTTTTTAATTTATTATTAGTAGTTTAACATAATAATAAATTAAAATCATAACTTTTTATACTAATGCAAGTATTAAAACTAAATTAAACAAATATATATAATATACATTAAGTTAACATTTCTAAGATGTTCGTCAAATTTTTTTGTTCATGATCAAATAATGCATATTAAGATAAGTTTTATTAATAATTTGATTGAATTATTAGTATATATATTTTTATACTTGTTAGCAAAGTACAATTGTATATAAAAGATTAAAAATTTTGAAATATTTTGTCACCAATGGAAGTAATAAATTTTGCCTTATATTTTTATCTTTAAGTATATAATTTTGGGTAAAAATTTTGTTATATATATGATAAAAGTAATGAGAACAAATTTACTAAATAAAATCTATAAAAATTAAACAAACCACAATTTTAAAATATATATATATTAAATTCACAATAATTACCTTTTCATTTTGCATAAAAATTTTCTTCTACTAAACAAAAATATGATATATTTTTAATTATTGCTTTATTGTTGTTACTATAATTCAAAATGACTTTTTTTTATATATATTTTGGTGTCAATCAACTTCTCCGTTGCAAAGAATAAATAATATTAAAAAGGTTATAATAACTTAAATAATGTTTAACTCTATGTTGTCTTCTTAAATGAAATTGATCCATGATATCTCTTTCAAATGAAATGTTTGAATTGTTTCCCTCAACCCATACAACAACTTAATCAATAAAGAAATGATTATAAATTCGTTGATCTAAATTAATATTTCTGTAATATGAATTTCAAAATCCTCAAAAAAAGATTTATCCTTTAATCTTTGTAAGACTTGGACATGAGGATTTTCTTCTTTAATTATTATTAGTATCTCTATATTTTTGCACTTAAATTTTCATTGTATTGTATTCTCATTCTGTTTTAAAATTTTATATTGATGTAATAAAAGTATAGTTAAAATAATATGGATTAATTAATTCAAACTTGAAACAATTCAAAATTCAAATTAAGCATAAATAAAATTTTTACTCATTTTAAATTTTAATTTAATTAAAAATAAAATAATATACATAATTATAAAAATGAATTAACTTAACTCAATTTCAATTGATTTTAAAAGTCGACAACTTAGTAGTTATTTAAAACCTGGAATGATTGAATATAACCAAAATATGAAGTGAAATAGTAACCCATCAAAATCTAATTTTTCTTATTCATTTTCTGTAACAATTTAAAGTTCCTTATTTGGTTTGTTTTCCCCTTAATTTTCAATGTCTTATTTTTATTGTCTTTGTAGTTGAATTAATTAATTAATTTTAAAAGTATTTCTAAAATGAAATTATAATTATAAGTAATTGAATATACTTTTTTATTTGGATTTAGGACAATTTAAATATAGTTTTTTAAATAAAAAAATATACTAATTATTGAGTCAAATTTACTCAGTTGCAAAAGTGAATAATTAAGTATAATATGAATAAAAATAAATGATAAAACTTGATTCAACTTAATTGATCGCTGATCCTAAGTCAAAATCCAACTCAAAATTATGAAAATTTAAAATGATTAAAATACTAAATACACAATTAAACAAAGATTTATCAAATGAATTTTATTGATGAATGCTTTTAAATCACTTTTAGGTTTAGTTAAATTATAATTTATAATAATATTTTTATATTAAATGTAATAGTGATAATTAATTCGGTGAATTTCAATTCTTTTGAACAAATATTACCTAATATTACAATTTTAAAAATTTTGATACAACAATAAATATTTTTCAATTGACATAAGGGAGAAAATGAAAGATTATACAATGTTTTTTTCCAAATAAAAGAGTTTCATATTAATCCTAAATAAATTTGAAACCAATATATTTGTATATCTATCATTAAACATCATATAACACTAACCTTCTTTATCATATGGAAAAGATGAAGTTAAATATAACCAATTAATCTTCCCTGTCATTTTTCTATTTACGATAATTTTCCATTGATGTTTCCATCAATTGAATGTAATTATACATTCTATCAATTGAAAGCTTAATTTTTCTTTTATTTAAAAATTTTTATTATACATAAATTTTTATTATATAAAAAATACTAAAATACATAATTTTAAAAAAAATAAAATAAATTCTTAATCTTGGTACTTGTTATGTTTTATTAAGAAAATTTCAATTCTGTGACTAACAAACTTGTTATGCAATATTTATACAATTTATTTATGGTTTCATTTTCAACATTAACAAATAAATTTTCATGAATGAATGTAATTTTTGCATAAAAATATTCAAAAGATAGTTCCAATGAATTTTGTTGTACATTATAAGAATTCACTAAAAATAATAATTTTACTTCACTTGATAATTTTTTACTTAAAATAATTCACGTTAGGTTGTTCAACCACTTGAATGACAAAAAAAAAAGCAAACAATTTAATATAATACAAAAAGATTAAATAATCTTGAGATATAAATTAATCATATATAAGCATATTAAGATAAAATTTTAGAGAAAATTAAATCAATTATTGTTTCAATAAAGGTAGACAATTCTTATGATAATTTGATGGGAACCAATCTTCACTTACTAATGGCTTCATCATCTCTTGAATTATCTATTTCCACAAGTAAAAAGTCTAATTAAAATGTTCAATGAATCATATAGTGCTAATTGTGGGTGAAGGAGGTGCAATTGATTTGCATTTAGTTTGATATTAGTTTTGTTCATGGGCATAACAATTATAAAATTTAAAAAAATAAAAAAAAGAAATTAATTCTAAATGTCTTACTAAAATGTAAGAATGATATATTAAAAAATTACTTCAATGACTAAAAAGATTTAATTATGTATCAATGATCAAATGATTAACTCATAAAATATATAAATAATAAAATCATTATCATACATATAAAGTTAATATATTAAAACAAAAAAATTTGAAAAGAAAAAAATAGAGAAAAAAAACAAATATGCTTAAATGACTTAATTATGATCATTTTTAATAAATTTATTTATCAACATAAATTGCATATACAATTATTTTTACAACAATTAAAGAAATAAACTTCATATAATTGTTTTATTCCTGTACACTTTAAGCTTTTATATCGTTCTATTTGTTTTTTCATTGCATATGAAAAATCATTTTACTTATGAAAAAGAGTTTAATAATAAAAATAAAATCATTTAAATTAAAATTTATAAAAAAATTACAAATAATATTTTAATCAATCACTTTTAATATTTTTGAAATTAAAATTTTATTAAGGGTTTAATCAATCACTTTTAATACTTTTTTAATCTAATTATAAAAAATATATATCTGATAATAAAAAATTCATTTAAAATTAAACTTTATAAAAAAAGTTACTCAAAATGTTTTAGTCAATTACTGTTAGCACTTAAAATTAAAATTTTAAGTAGTTTTACTTCTGATAAACTTTATTTTTATTATATTTGATTTAAATTAAATTTAAATAAATTAATGAAAGTTATATATTTAAAAATAAATTCATTAATTTAAAAATTTATAAGAATATTTAAATCGATCACTATTATTAGTTTTGGAGTTCATACACACATATACACACACACACACACACACACATATATATATATATATATATATATATATAAGGTCAATAGACATGACCAATCTCTAAAGAATACAAGTCTAAAAGGTCAATTGACATGACCTTCCTCTCTTAACACTGATAAAGAAGGTCAATGGACGGCATGACCTCTCCCTATTCATATTTCTGTAATGCAAGCAATTACAGAAGTGTTGGAAGCTTTTGATCAATAAATGTTGATCTCATTCTTCACATAGTTTTGGCACCATCTTCCTCTGAGACTAATTTGTTTAAACGATCTATCAATATATTGAAATCATCATGGCTTCGGACCAGGCTGAGTCGAACATAGTGGTCTTCTGAACCAAACTTATTTCCTTGACGACCAATGATTTTAGCTGCCTTGAGAACTGCATAGCAATCTTTATCATCTTTTCTCTCACATTTTAACCATGCATAAGCTGCCATGATCAATAAGGTTGTTAAAAGCATGTATCTTTGTATTTAAAGACATTCTGCTCTGTATGGTTGCAGAGAAATGGTAAGAATGATATAAAAATAGGAATAAATGAAATGATTACATCCTTGGACCCGTCCAGAATAGTAGGTTATGTAGCATCGAATATATGAGTTGAGAGCATAAAATTAATGTGAATTCTAAGAAGGTCTATTCATGTGAAGGGTTGATGTTTTAATACCTCAAATGAGAGTTTAACATGAAGATAATTGCTTGGGCAAGAAGAAAACATGTTAATAGAATTTTTTTTAGCTAAATAATTGATTGACTCCCAGCTTAAGCATCCAATTCCAGTAGGAGAACAAAGATTAAAGTTGTTTATATAGGTAAAATGGTGATGGAATGAAGATATAGGTGACTGCAACACAAGACTTTTGGACATAAATGTTTGAAGTTCATAGAACAGAATGTGACATTTAACTGAGTTTTTCTTTACATTTAACATCGTGTTCACAACAAGATTTGTAGCTGTTGTGAATCAGAAGTATTATTTTATGGTGTCATTGTCCTATAGTTGCGTCTCAATCATTATTGAAACCTAAATTCTTATAGGTAGCAAAAATGTTGTAGAACCTTGAAACAACAGAATCAAGTTCAAGATCTTGCAGCAGCTAATGGTTATAAGAAAATCAAGTTCTAAAGGAGTGAATTGATCCCTTGATGGTCATAGGTAGTGCCCAAGGACCCGATTGTTGATACCAAGACCTGAAAGATGGAACATGAAAGTGTACTCATTGCTATTCTATCAGAGCTTTTATCACATCTTTACTTTCAAATCCAATACCAATACCTCTGTTTTTGTTGTACAACTAATTCAACTGACTACACTGAATGGCCAGCTAAACATTAAATAACATATGTGCAACATTAGAGATTAAATTTTTGAGCCTATAGTGAGGTTGAGAGAAGTACCTGGTGAAAATTCTCTGACTCTATTGTAAAAAATGCAGTATTGAGGATTAATTTTCTGAAGAGAGAAACGTTTTGACGAGGATAAGGCCATTGTCAATCTTTCCCACCTGGCCTTCATTGTCTGGTATGCGAAGTCAAATATTTCCTTTCCTTCTCCTTCTAAGACTGCTTTCAAAAGCTTAAAGGCCCTTAACTGACTATCCATAGAAACGCCCATTGAATTTATGTTTATGTGTGCTGTCATTCTGTTAAAGACATTTTCATCCTTTATCACTGCCCAACTGTGTAAAACACAAAAATGTGATTGCTGTAATTCTGCTCAGTAGAATATCAACTCTTTTTAATCTAGTTGCTAAGCTAGTTTTATTGAAAATGTATTATTGAACAACATGAAGAGTTTGGTTAAAGCGCCTATAGGCCTATAGCACTAATGAAAAATTAGAATGATAAGTTTTCTAGAGAATAGTGGTCAGACTTTTTACCCAAATCTGCTGCCTGCATGACCAGTAAGCTTGGAAAGTGTAAATACCATCAGATCTTCATCTGCAGGAGCTGGAATTGGTGTAAAATGTGGCCAGTAATATGCACGATCATAAATTGTTTTGACATTAGGGCCATGAAGAATCTGTTTGTTTAATCGTCCATCAGGATTGTTTGGTGATGTTACAAACTCAATCATATTTGTGATAGCATCTGACTTCTTCCTCCATGTATAAGCATCTCCTTGAAACTTGAATTTTGCTGAACTAAAATATTCTGCTTGACCTTTGTAGAGCTGTCAAAATTCAAATTGGTATCAAATCAATGACAACAATTAATAGATGAGTTAAAAATACAATATGGGTACTGGAACAGACCGTGTAGTAAGGGACTGAAGCTACAATTCCTGTAGATGAGGAGGTATTTTCAAGGGACAGTGCATAAGCTGCAGCATTAAGGACTTGGGTTGAACCTGCACCAAAAATAATAAATCTGTTTTCTGTGACTGCATTCCCTACAATTGCGTGTAGTTTGCGGATGATCCTTTCTAGCTCTTTTGAGATAAAGGTATGATCATTAAATGTATAGCTCATTCGATGCCACCCAGCCTCTACCAGTGCACTACTAGCTACATGCCGCATCCAGAACGGTTCCAAAAATAATGGATCCCCACTGCAAATGAAAATGTGTCAATGTATGCAAAGATTTGTATTGAAGATGGGATTGATAAGACAACATTATGGTTGATTATAGAACTCAAAATATATACATTATCATGCTTGTGCATAGATTTATATGTCAATGTTGATGACACACCTAGTATATTACGTGCAACTGCGGATCAAGCAACACAAGAGAATGAAGAGCTAGAAGATAGTTTAACATCCAAAGAAAATAGAAAGTTTAATCATGAAGGAATATATAGAGGCAATTTGTTGTAAGTAATGAATTTAAACAATGAAATAGAAATTGTTATAGCATAGAGAAGATTCTGCTGCAAATCAAAGTTGATGAATCTGAGAGCTTTAAAGAGAAGCTGCGAAATAAATGCTCAAGAAGTTCCCAACAATGTAGATATTGCCTTTTAACATCAAATGGTGATCAATAAATCATGTAAGAAAGCTGTTGATAGTTTAATGGTGTAGGAAACTAAATCAGTGCCAGAACTTGCTCCTGCGGCAGGCACAATCAGCATCCAGGCAAAAGCCTCTCCTACAAAGTTTGGTTTGACAAGTGAATCCTTCTATAAATATAGATGATCCGTGACTCCAATTATATAAAAGGCACTTGTTAGAAGTGGTCCAAAGTGGATGTAAAGTTAAAAAAAAAAAGAAGAAATTCCCACTGCAGAGTTAAATTCTAGTGATTTCTAATGACAGATTTCCCCACTTTAAACACTCTTTTATCTTTAATTCATGAGCTGGTAAACCAAAATAATCATATTTAAAAAATGCTATGGTTAGTTGTTGAATATCTTCTCAATAAATTTACCGTTTATATATGTGGTGGAGACAGGGAAGTTCCATCTAACTTTATAATAGATGAACTTTTACAATTTTGGCATTAATGGCGAATTCATCATAGACACAGCAACCAGTCGACGACTACAATAAATCTCAACCTGAGAGATCTTTGCCCTCTTTCTTTTTGTTCCCCAAAGTATCATCCCAGTAGTTTAGAGCTTAAGATCTCATTTCTATCGTCTTAAATTTGAACCTCGCGATGGACAATATCAGATGTTTATGGGATGGGATTATGTGTATAAAGAAAAACACTGCGGTTTTCTTTTTTCTTTTTTTTTTTTTTTGTTTTGGAAATAAACTCGAGTACCATCTGAACATGGGAGGCTAAAGAATGAAAACAGAAGATCTGAATCTAGGGAAGGGTGGGATTAAAGTTAGTCACTAGCTTTCTGTTAGACATCAAAATATAAAACTACAACTATAAACACTCAAAACAATCAAAACTGTTCATAATTTTTCTTGTTACTTTGCAGATCTAGGAATGGAATATGAATCATCAAAGCTTAAACTTGACCAACAAGCAGGAAAGAATCATCTGTTGCAGAGAGGTACCCATCAGCATTTGCTGCGCAGTCAGGAATAAACTGAGAGCAGTCAGAGCCTGCATAGCATGTGTTGCATTCGCAAACTGGTTCATTTCCATCAACAACCAAGCCATCCAAGTAAGCTCTTCCATGCCCTGAACAGGATATAGCTGCTACAGTTTCTGCTTCAGCTGCAGCTCTTGAGGTCCAACTCAGGTTCCATTGACCACCAACAAAAATATTGATAATAAACAACGCATTGAGAATTATAGAAGAAACCAGACATGCCACATACTTGGAGCTAAACATACTCTTCACCATTTGTTTGTTTACTTTTTCCTTTTATCGAGGCTCCCGGTCGTCTGAGAGAACCTCCTTTTTATAGAAATGGAAAAGAAACAAAGTGATCGATATCATAAAATGTTGCAGGTGGTGTTGATATATATATATATATCACGTGACACTAAACTCCCTCAATCCCTTTTATAATTAGCAAGTGTAGATGTTCTTACCCATGTGTTCATCAAAATTTCAATCACAAGGTGTGCCTTTTGGTAAGTTACCATCTAATTTTAGTATCCAATATTTTAAGTGTGACGCTAACTTTCTAGATGGTCAACATTAGTAATTTATATTTCTTTAGAACATAATTATGAAAAAAATTGTAAAATATAAAAAGCTTTCATCTTGTTTAAATTAACGTTTAAACTTTAGTTGTGAAAGTTAATTCGATTAATCTAATCCATAATAAGACTAGACTTTTAAAAATTTTCTATTTCCTTTTTATTATTGTTTCATATTTCCTCATCTTTCAAATAGCCCTTGGTTAATTCCTAATTGAAATAACAAAAGCTTACCAATCAGCTTTGACATTTCTTACCAAACAAATAGTCCTAAGTACGGTTTAAGATTTTCTTTTGCAAGGAAAACCTTAATATGGAAAAAAAAATAAATTATGCATTTTGAAATTTAAATTTTAAATTTTTTAAAAATTATTGCATGAATCAATTTTTATAATCTCATGAATCAACTCTATTTAAAATAAACAAGTCTAAGATATAAAATTTAACAATCTAAACATGCTCTCTTTTAATTCTAAAAGTGATAAAATTTTAGATTGTATTGGATTTAGTTCGTTTTTTTAAATAATGCATAATATTTTAAATTTTTAAAATTTATTCTGAATTCAAATTGATTTTTTTTGAAAATTGATTTAAATCAAATTTTATCTGTTTGATTCATCAGTATTTAAATTTAAATTTTTTATATATTATTTATATATTTTTAATATATTTAAATAAATTTAAATATAAAATAAATATTTTTATTTTATAAAAATTTAAAATCTATATAAACTAATAAAAATATATAATTTGATTTGATTTTTTTATTTTTGATTTTTTAATTTAAAATTTTATCTAAACTTAATTTGAATAAAGAAATCAATATAAACCAAATAAAAATTATAATTTCAAATTACTTTTTAATTTTTTAATTTTCTCTTCTCATCCCTGCCTAATTGCATTAATTTGATAATCAAGTCTTCAAAATCTGAAAACTAAAATATATATAAATTTCCTTAACTGAACACATTGTATTTATTTATACGCATATGTTACATATTTGTGGTTAATTAGCTTATGTGAGCCATGACGTGTAATGGAACAAATCGAGACAGAGATGTGACATACTTTTTGGACCTATCTTTTCAATGGCAAACTTTGGATTACACTTTGTGGTTGGAGAGGCTTTGATTTGGAAGCCAGCTATGCATGAAAAAGAAAGAACAGTAATACATACGTATATATAAGCTGATATATCAGGATTCAAGTATTTATACATATATATAAAGGTTATATGTAAAATAATTATTGTATTATATATTTTATGTCAATTTAATATATAAATAAATAAAATTCACATTTAGATGTTTCAGTTTTTATAATCTCAAGTACTTTAATATTTCGTATTGTTACCATTATTTAAATAGGAGAACTTTTAAATGTACCTTTTTTTTTTTGTAAGCTTTATTTTTTATTTTTATAAAAAAATTATTTAAATACTTTTTTGTAAGCTTTTGGATATTCACCATTTTCCAAAAATCATCATACTTCTTGAAAATATATTTTTAAGAAGTCATAACACTTCTCAAAAATATAATTCCAAATGTGAAAAAGTGAAATTTTATAAAAAATTACAAAAAGAGAGTTTTGTTTAAATTATTTATGTATTAGTATAATAAAAAAATTATTTTTTTTGTTTTAATTTTAAAAGTGCAAAGGGGACATCTTCATCTTTAAGCTAATTAGAAACCCTAAAATCTTAATGAAAATAATGATAAACTTGATCATTAAAAATGCCAGCAAGGTCTTCAGGCCGTTGGTCGATAGGAGCATAATCGATCGAGTTAAATTAGAAGCTTAGTCGATGTTTTTGAATATGATGATTATATACTTACAAGGCTTTTTTATGACATTTCAACAAGTAGAAAAAATTGGAAAAAATCACCATTGCCATGACCTTGGTCTCATATGAATTTGGGGATCGATGGAAATGATGTTAGAAAAATTGGAACTGTCTCGAAGTTAGAGATTTTCTTGACTAGTATTGTATGCTTATGAATAAAGAGATAATATAAGTAATACTATTTAATATTACATAATTTTATCAAAATTTAATATGCTAGTTAGGGAAATTTATCATGATAAGTAGATGAAAAGACATTCATAAAAAGTTTAGTTTAATTAAAATTATTATAAAATTTTAATAATCGATACAAAAAATAATAAATTTTAAATTTACAAAAAATTATATTTACTATTTTATCTCTAATTTAATTAGGGTCTTATAAAATATTATTTTTTCTTTAAAATGAAAATAGCAAAAGTAATTTTTCTTTATTAATTTTAAAATTTATAATTTTTTAATAATAATTTTTTTATTACACTTATTTACAAAATAATTTTAATAAAATCTCTTTTATTATAATTGTTCATAAAATTTTCACTTTTCACGAAAATGCATTTTCGATAAATGTTATGACTTCTCGAAAATGCATTTTAAAAAGGTGTTATGACTTTGTAGAAATAGATTTTCAAAACTTATAAAATTTGTGAGAAAGATATTTTAGTAGTTTTACCTACAAAAAAATTTGAAAAAAAAATTGATGTATAAAGAAAAAATGTGGATATATTTTGAATTCCATTTTAAATAGTTAATGTAACATAAATATATAATAAAATCATATCACTTATCATAAATATTTAGTTATCATCTCATTAATTATTACCACACCCTTCCCCTTTCCCTCACCCTCGCTCTGCTCTTTCTCTCTCTCCCCCTTATTCCTTATCCCTTTTTTTCTCTCCTTGATTCTTTTCTTTTTCCTTTTTCATTTATGTTTTTTTAATTTTGAATTAAAAATATATTTTTTAAAATTTTTTAAAATTTTTATTTAAATGTTAATATGAAAAATGAATAAAGTGACGATAACTAAATATTTATGTCACATATCATAATTTTACTTAATATTAATGCTACGTAAATAATTTAACTAACGATATAAGTTTATAATATCAAAATGTTTAATAGAATAAAAATTTTGATACTTAAATGCAAATTTTATTTTTTTACTAATAAATTAATAAAATATATAGTACAAAGATTATTTTTATATTTAATTCATTTATTATAAAATTGCGATAAAATTCAGATTTGTCACTTTTTTTTTTTATTTAAGGTAATGTTCCATTAATTGCGTACTCATTTTTTAGCAAATGTAGTTTTATACTTATATTTTTAATTTTTTAATTTGTTTCAAAAATTGAAAAAAAAATATAGGTGTTTACAAGCCAAGCTAATTTCATTGTCTTGGCTCGACTGATTTTGGGTTTCGGATATGAATTTTTTTAGGCTCAAGTCCAATTTTAAAACATTGTTTTATTAATAATATATTTAAAATATAATAGTATTAATTTTGTAATAATAAAACTAACTAAAATGGATTGATTGAGCTCCAACTGGAATTTTAGAGAGGTCAGTTGAGTTCTACTTGATTGGTTAACATTTGTGGAAATGTTTAGTTAAAAATTAATAGCAAATGAATATTTAATGAGAAAATAAATGAAATATTTTAATTTTTAATTATTTTTGAACTATTAGAAATTATAGTGATAAAATTACACCTCTTAAAGATCAGTAATAAATTTAATCATCATCCTTAACAAAAAGGTAAATTTGGACTTTATCCCTTTTTTTTTTTTTTCAAGAAGTCAAGTTTAAACTATTTTGATGAAATAAATAAAATATGCTGAAAAAAACCCAATGAAGTACCACCTTAATATGGGGGACCATATACCATTGAAAATATCTCATTTGCAAAGTAGGGCTGTGATTGGTTATAGAAAAAAAATTTTAATTTTTTTTAATATAAATAATTTTCATTTTTTATTTTATTGAAAATGTGTTTGTTAAATAAAAATAAAAAATTATTTTTAAAAAATGAAAAAATGTTTGATATTGTGTTTTGTGTTTAGAAAATGAAAAATGAATTTATGAATTTATTCATGGGTCATACAAGAATAAATTGCTTCAAGAATCAAGATGCAGGTAGTTATAGGGGTAATTGCACTTTTGGTCTTAAACATTTACATATTTTTCATTTCAATCCTAAACGGTTGAAAATTACTATTTCTTTTTTTTGGCCAGATTGAAAATTACTATTTCAGTTATAAACTTTATCAAGTGGTTGTACAAATAGTCCAATGTTAAGTACCAAACAGCTCTGCTAAAGGAATGCACACATGGAACTAACGGTGAACATGTGACTTACATGGCACGTTATGTATATATATATAAAGATAATTACACTTCTAACTCTAAACGTTTACCCGTTTTTAATTTTCAGTCCTAAATATTTAAAAGTTATTATTTCAATCCTTTGTTATCAGATATTGATAGTTCTAATATTAATTTCCAAACAAACTTGCTAACGGTAATTCACATGGCAAATAATGGTAATTCGGTGGCATTGCATCATATCAAATTCCCAATTGGTTGAGTTGAAATTTTACTTAAAAGGTTTAAATTAATTAAAAGAATAAATAAAAATATGTTTTCCATTTCTAATGTTAAGAGAAAGATTAAAAAAAAAAAAAAGAAAGAGAGAGAGAGAATTAAAAACAATCATTTTCATTCTTGGATTGTTACTAAAATCAGTCTTGAAATCTTTTAACAAAATTTTATATCAATTTAGTATATAGATTTGATAATCTAAAATATGATATTATAACATAATATGAATTCAATATGAAAATAAAAATGAAGTGATATGGTTTAAAATTTAAGTAATAATTATATATGTGTTTCAAAATTAAAATTATATATTTTATATTTTTATGTTGACAAAATTTATGTACATGATTTTTATTTAAAGTATAATATGAATATATAAATTTTAATATTTTATACAATATAAATACATAAATCATAAAGTCTAGCATTTAATGAAAGAGATTAACTAATTTTTCATTGCAATTAGAAATCACTCGGCAAAACAACTATCACCTTTTAAATTGCTGGGAGTAGATTTATATAGTGTAAAAGGTACAACAACAACTAAAAGCCAAGTTGTTCAAACGGGTTGATAATATACAATGTAGTGTCCGAGTATGGCAGAAAAATGAAGTTGAAGATAACAAAATTTCGCAAAGAAATCTTAAGAGATAAGGAAGTAAATACAATAGAACTTAACCAGAATAGTGCTTGAATTGTTCCTGAATTAAAAGATTTAAAAGCCAAAGATAGTTGTTTATAAAAAGACAAAAGCATAGTTAAGACAAGAATTGTCTCCTCTTGGATGCTTACAAAATTATTTTAACTAATAAACGTTCTATTTATTTGAATAATAAACTTAAAAGTCCAAACAACAAATGTTTTAGCGAATTAGTGAATTGAACCGATGGATGAATCAATGAGGGCGATTGAATCGAAAATCAGTGGTCCTATATGTTCGATGACGGATCTGGTTATTAAAACATTACAATTTACACATAATGCCATCTAGTCACCATTGTTTTCACGTGTGCATTCCGCTAGCAAGTCCTTGTGATAATTAACGTTAAGACTAATGGTATAGTCATCTAACAACGTTTAGGACTCAAAATAACAATTTTTAAACGTTTAAGACTAAATGAAAAACAATGGAAATGAAAAGCATGTAAACGTTTAGAACTAAAATATATTAATTATCCATTAGCTATATACTTATATTTGGATTTCCACTTGTACGAGGTATGTTAATTCTAAGTTTACTGGTCAATGATCAATTTGGTCAAGACTCGATCAATACATCATATCCTAGGGTTGCTTAGATAAAATATGCTTAGACAATCATGCCACTCCAAAGAAATAGCTTGTTTTTGGATTAAGAAAAGATTTGCCCAAGGTCCCACTAACAACTCATCAAGATGGTTATTTCAGAATTGACTACTTAACCTCTAACTTATCTAAAATCATTAAATGCAGTATATACTTGTTTGAGATCATTAAATGTGACCCATGTCTATCCACATGGACAATTTTTTAGCTTCACGTATATATCCCATTAGCTATCATTTATCTCAGTCAAAACCTCACACATAAGGTAATTGGATGACCAAGTATGTAAAACGTAACCATTACACTCTAAACTTCTTTTCCAGTGAAGTTTCCTTCACACACTTCACCACTTTTGTCTCTTTCTTTCCTTTCTCCCCTC
Organism: Durio zibethinus; assembly: GCF_047325235.1. NCBI lineage: Eukaryota > Viridiplantae > Streptophyta > Magnoliopsida > Malvales > Malvaceae > Durio > Durio zibethinus. The sequence continues at coordinate 26,700,934 of NC_143162.1, forward strand.
AAGCACCTCACCGACTTGAGGGTTGGAATGTGCTCCGAAATAACAATTCTGGCACTCCCTGACCGTGTTTTTTGGCTATAGGTCATAGCTTTCCTTCCCTTCCACCTCACTTCCTTCAAACTAAAACAACCCAAAAATACCATCAACAAGGATCTTTATATTTTCAAGCCATGATTTTTTTTCTTTTATATTTTTATAACAATAATTGTGAGATTGTTTTATAAAATTTTGGTTGATTCTTGAATGATCTTTTTTAATCTCATATATATGGCAAGTGATTTTATTTAATACTATATCATTTGTGAATTAAAAATTAAAAAAAAAAACTATTATTCATATCATTTGTGAAAAATTTTAAAGAAAAGTTGAAATGCTAGGAATTGTATCACAATATAGATTCCTTTTTTTCCTTGAGGTGGAGGGCACTCCAGGATTCCCTCTTTGGTGATTGCATTAAGAATATGGCTTCTAGTGGCATTAAGGGGCATGCAATGCTCATACCTGGGGTATTGGGAGCCATTCCCTTTTCCTAGCCGATTAACAATGGGGTTGTCGCTTGTTGTTAAATTTATGGCTCGATCTTTCTTATTACTTATTATCTTCTCGAGGATGATTAAATCGTGGTTCTGTCTTTTTCTTTGCTAGTTTAATTTCTTTTATTTTTGTGTACTTTTGGGCTCTTTTATCCAACTGTTATAACTTTTTTAGCTTGATAAAGATGTTCATGGCAGAAACCATACACGAAAGCTTGGATAGCTTTATTCAGTATTCAAATCCCAAATCTATAGAGTTGCCTATTGAAATGGCAAGTGTATTCCTTTACAGTCTCTTTCAGTTTCTACTTAATGGCCATCAAACTATTAATGTTTGTACAATCATTCTGTTGCTAATTTAGAAATGAGTCATGAGCTCACAACTGAGTTTATCTAAATTGATTATAGACTCGAGAAATATAGAATAGAACCAAGTTCATGTATGGTCGCGCAACTTTATTGAAACACTCTGCAATTGATTGCATCAAAGGTATTTTGAAGATCCGTAAATGAACGAAAATGATCGAGGTGGTTAGCTGAATGCCTAAGTCACCTATGCCATTGTAGGTTTCCTTTAAGAAATTTGTATTCGACACCTCTTTGGCGAATAACCAAGGATAAAGGATTGTGCTAGTCGTCTTGGTTTTTGAAAGTTTTTAATCTTTTATCTGAGAGCGATGACTTACTCTACTAAGTTTGGGTTTTTTTTCCTGAAAGGTATTATTGGGTGAAGAATTTGGTTTAGCTTGTGGTTGCCGTTTTGGTTTGTTTGTGGTTTTAGAGAGGCCAGTGAGCTTTAAGAGGGTGGTGTGATAGAAGAGATAGAATTGTTAAGTTCTAAATAAGTGATTATGTAAATGAAAATAAGAGAAAAAGCAAGAAGATAAGAATACAAAGAAACATGTGATTTGATCATAGTGGTATTTATTCATGGGAAAAAGGTTCAAAGGACTATATTATTAATATTCTTGTTTATATAAAAGAGTACATATAACTCCTTGTTGTAGATAATATATGAAATATAATAATAAATGAGATGCTAGAGATTATAAGTTATCATAATTGATTCTAGACACATATTCTAATTCAATAATTGATTGCTTTGTGATTATCATAATTATTTTATAATTGTCTTTAAAGAAATCTTAGAAAAATTAATATTTTCCAATACACCCTTCCAAGTTAGCATATAAAAGATTAGTTAGAGTGACCAACTTAAAAAAAGTTACAAAATTTGAGATTCAATGAATCTTTATGAGAATGATCGTAAAAAAAATAAAGGTTAATGTTAGAAAGAATGCACTAATTGAGATTCAATGAATCTTTATGAGAATGATCATCAAAAAAATAAAGGTTGACATTAGAAAGAATGCACTAAATATTTATAAGAGCAATCTTGCAAAATAAACATGAGCTTCCTCTAAACTGGATGGTTAGAAGGCTAAATCAAAGTCGTGAATAAAAGCTACTATGTGAAAAGATAAAATCAATTAATGGATATTAAGAAAGACAATATATATGCCACTGGAAAAATGTTTATTGAAATACTTGAAATATGATAGAGAATCAAGAAGACAATAAGAGTTAGGATCAAATCCATTGTAATATCACAAATATTTTAAAAAAGAATGAATTTTATTAATGGTTTGAAGAGTTTGCTAGGTTTGATGTTTGGGAGTGGAGATCAGCCACTGGATTGTAGCCTAGTGAGTTACAAAACTATGAGAAAAAATTGAAGCAAAAATGATGAGCTAGAAATCAAGGAGTTTTGATTAAAAAACTGAAAAGAGGTCAAGTGCTTGAATTTGAAAAATAAAACTGATATTAACATGAAATGAACAAGATTTGAACATGAAATCAAGAGAAATTGCAAAATTCATTGTGAAAATCTTAAATAAAATTGAAAAATACTTTAGGAAACATAAATTTGCAATCAAATTCAATAAAGAGATTTGAAATCTAAAATTGTTTAGCAAGAAGGAAAATAAAAGTGTAGGAAAGAAAATGCAGAAAACTAAATGATCAAAAATTTAATTCCTAATCAAAGTTTAAGCTAAAATCTCCTAAAATGGTCAGCTCTACTCTTCTTTATAAGTAGGTGAGTGGTGCCCTAAACCCCAAAAAATCTCTTAAAAAAATCTAAGAATGAGGGGTCTTCTAGATTTTTCTTTGCTCATTCCTTACTTAGTTATATGGCTGGTTTTGGCACCTAAGTTTTTTCATTTGTTGCAAACTTCCTTCATGTGTTTTTGCTGAGCTAAGAAGTCCACTTTATAACCAATGATAGTTTCCAAAATGCTAGCTCAGCACTACTTAAAGTCCTTATTTAAATCCCAAACTTGGCACCAAATGCAAGCTCACATGAAGTCACGGCAATGTAGCTTTCTTTTCTTTTCCTTGTTGTCGCTTCTTACATGAATTGTTCTTCACTTTTGTTGTAAAAAATTCAAGTATTACATGAGCAAATTTAACAATAAAATCACTAAAAAAATGCTAGGAATAATGCTAAAAAATATCAATGAAGTAAAGTTTAAGAAAATTCCCTCAAAAGGAAAATATAACTCAATGACACTAGTTTAGGCTATTTTCACAATTTGCATAAAAAATCCTCCAAAATATATCCAAATTGTCCAAAATTTCTTATTTTCTGTATTTGTACCTACACATAAGACAAATGTGCGTTTATGAGTTATTTTGTCAAAAATCTCAAAGAACAAGCCAAAATATAAGGAAAATTGTACTAAAAATAAGCATAAAAATATTAAAATTCTAGTGTAATCAAACCCCCAAACTTAAACTTTTACTTATCCTTAAGAAAAATAAAATTGAGTACGAATCAATATATACACTCAATGTTTTATTCAACATGAATGCCTCATGAATTGAATAATGGATATAACTAAAGCAAAATCATGAACAAGTGCTAATATATAAGAATCAACATAAGTTAAAATCATTCCTAACTATGGTTCCACAAGCAAGCAACACCTCTTACAAATCCTTGTGTGAAATCTAGTAGTGTTATGCAAAACATGAAACTTCAATAATAAAGATCAATAAAGTGTGCTCAATTTTTATAAGTTTGCTTATCACATCTCTCTATTAATGTAGATAAACACATAACCAAGGATCATTTAAGACTTTCATAAGCTTGTAATATAAGGCTAGAATAAAAGTATGAGAAAAGTCATTTAAGCTTAAGTATCTTAACAATGCATTACTTATTTAGGATCATTCATAGATGAGCTTCCGAGGTAAGAAAGGTAAACTTAACTAAAAAATCACCCCCTCAAACTTTGAATTTGCTCACTTTTCTTTCTTTTCTTTTTTTCTTTGCTTTTTCACTACTTTAATGCTTTTACTTTTGCTTTTGCTTTTCTTTTGCTTTCTTTTACAAGCTAGCTAGACCTTTTTTTTCTTTTTCTTTTTTCATTTTTTCTAAGCTTTATCCTTTCTCCCTAATAATGCATAGCTTATAAATGGTGCATGAATATCTTAAGGTATATAGGGTAAGGGACTAAAAAGTTCGAAAATAAGTAAATCAAGACTATAGGCTTGTAATGTGATTTCAAAACAAAGAAAAGACATCATAAGGCTTAAATGGGGTGACTATAAAAAAATTGTATTAAGGTTGGCTTGAAAAGATTCAAATGATCTAAAGATGGCCTATATCATTTCTTTAATCATGTGTTATCTCTATGAGAAATGATCAAAACAAATTTTAGAGTATGAAACGCAACTTCAAAGCTCACATAATCATTACTAGATAAAAAAATACAATTCAATGTTCAAAATATCAACTTACAAATGAAAACTATATTCATGAATTCACTAAACCTAAGCATTATCTCATATTTCATATAATATTCAATCTTTTCCTAATGCTATCTTCATTTTCAATCTCTATTTATCATTGACTTCATAAAGAACTAATTAAAAAAAGTACACTAATGATTCAAGCTACCATTAGTTAAGCTCAATTTTAAGGAAAAAATTAAGAAAAATTCAAAAAAATTTTCAAAATTTAAGCAACTTTCTCATTCTCCCAAACTTAAATAATACATTATCCTTAATATGCAAACATCAAGCAATAAAACACAAAAGAAAGGAAAAATGAAACTCACTCCCCTATCATTATGAAGGCATGGTAGCCAAATCTTCCATCAAAGTTTTGGTCGAAACTAGTGCATTCTCTTTAAGCTCTATCCATCCTACAAAATAAAAAAAAAACAACTGCACAAAAAACCTACATCAATAAATATAAGAAAAGATAAGCAAAACATGAAAATAACAAAATAAACAAATGAACAAAACATGAAATTTAAAGCTTAGGTTACCTTTCAAGAAGCATTTTATTTAAAGTCAAAAGCTTAACTTTCATTGGTGTTAGAGGAGCACACCACATTTTCTTCCCGCATCTACCCATATCATTTTCTTTCTTAGTACCAAATATGTAATGATAAGCTCTAAGTAACTTCGGTGCTTAAGGATAGATTTGTATTTCACCTCTATGAATAATCTAAGTATATTACAATCTAACAAAATAGAAGTGATCATTGGTTTTAATACCAATGAAATGGGTATCACCATAGAGAATATGGGTTGATGCTTTAAGATGAAAAATTTCTCTATAGATGGTATAAGTTAAGTGAACATAAAGGATAAGAAGTCAAATGTATCAAGTTGAAAAGTAAAGGTTGAAAAATTTTTTAAGCAAATAAAAAATCCCTCTATATCGTCATCATCCAAACCCTTCACACTATTAACTTTTGATATTTTGCCTAAAATTTCCTTTATTGCGTCTTCATTTCTTTTACTAGGCTTATTAAAGATATCAAAAAGTGAGGTTTCAATCACATGTATTTTTAAATTATCATATAATGAAATTTCAAAGAACTAAAGGAATAGTATGGGTGAACTATGAGGTTTAATATCTTGTTGATTATGACCAATGCTTACAACTTATCGTAACTCAAAGTAAGGGATTGAACCATCCTTTTCAAAATCTATATTATTCATTTTTTCCTCCATAAATGATCTATATAGAGGAAGTCTAAGAACAAGGTGTCTGTAGCTTCAAGCATAAGATCGTGAAATAGAGAAACTATTATACAAGTAAGTTCTTTACTAATGAGTTCTTCTTCATCCTTAAGCTTAATATTAGATTTAAAAAGAAATGTGTCTAAAAGTTTAAGTGATCTCTCTAGTAAGCTTTTTTTATCATCATATCTATCCGCTTCATGCATTTTTACATAATCAACTAAGTGACTTTTAAGAAACTCAAAAAATGGCATAAGTAAATATCAAGCTCAACTTCTTCTTAAATGCTAACCTCTATCTTAACTCCCCTAAATGGTCCATAATTATCAATTTTTCTAGCCATAAACATGTCATCTACCTCCATGATTTCTTCCTTTAGAACTTTTACAAATTATTGCTCATTCACGATAATATGCTCTTCATCATAATCAATCCACATCGACTTTTTCCTTCTATAATGATCCTTCAAGGTGCACTTCTTCTCATCAGACCAACTAGGGTTTGACTCTATAGTACTAGATATGAAATCTTAAAGGCAAGTGTTTAAGGTATATGCATCTTGACTAAAATGCCTAAAAACCCAAATAAATGCCTTTTGTTGGTCTTGAAGAAATTTTTCTATAATTGAAGCCCTTCAATGAAATGAGGGATCATAAAAAGAAGAATGGGAAGAAAAAAGATTGTTCATTAAAGCTTGTTAGCTAAGAAGAATGAAATGCCATAGAAAGAAGAAAGGAAAGAATGTTGACTATACTTATTTGAGCTTGTTATGCCTCTGATACGATATTAATGGGAAAAAAAATTACTCGTTAAAGCTTGTTAGCTAAGATGAATGAAATGCCATAGAAAAAAGAAAGGAAATAATGTTAATTATGCTTGTTTAAGCTTGTTATGCCTCTGATACCATATTAAATTTCAAATAAGAATGATTGTGTGAATGAAAATAAGTAAAAGAAAAGAAAAGAAGATAAAGACACAAAAAATATGAGGTTTAACCATGATGACTTACATTCATAGAAGATATGCCTAAGGGTTACATTGTTAATATTTTTACTTATATGAAAGAGTACATAAAATCTTTATTTATACAAATGGTGTATATAATATATGAAAAATAATAATAAAAGTGATATTAGAGATTACAATGTATTATAATTCATTATAGACATATTTTCTAAATCAATAATTAATTATTTTTTGATTATTAGAATCATCTCTTAATTGTCTTTAAAGAAATTCTAGAATAGTTAGTGCTTTAATAAAAACTTTCTTGTTTATGTTGATGATTAAGGTGAGGCTGCAACTGAACAAGTTGTTGAATAACTTATGGGGAAAATGTATAGTTGATCAACCCATTAGGTATGTAGAAGTTGTATTTGGGCTAACAATGAGTGTTGGTTTGGGATTAAAAGTGAAACATTCAAGATAGAAGTCATCGGGGGGCTGGTTCCGAAGTATGATAATTAATGGAGAGAGGGTGAGGATTGTATTGATGGTCTTATACTTGTATGCACCAGAGATAGAGACATAGCTCCTACAAATTCTAAAAGTAATTTAGAGGTTGTGGCATCCATGTGCTGAAAGTTAACAAGTATATCATCCATTTCTTGATATACCAACATTTGAATCCTTTTCAGTAACAAATTGAAGTCATCCTCCCTTTTCACTAAGCTGAGTATTACATATATGCTTTTAGCTATGAATAATATACCATTACATCCTGTTACATTGACAGAGTTTAGCATCGCGTTTACAATCTTTATCCTTTTCTCTTTCATACTTTAGCCATATGAAAATTGCCATGAAAACAAGCTACTTGTTTAGTTTACGAGTTCAAGTATAAATCAATTAATATCCACTAGGAATATTTTACATTTCTTTTATTGTATATAATATTATGATTGGAAAATAGTTACCTAGAAAAGGCCCTTTGTCTTTTTGGTAGAGAGCAATGTTGAGGCTCAAGTTCCTGTATAGAAAATCACTAGGATGTTGACATTGTTTTCCTTAACTTAATCTAAAGGCTCCTCAATGTTTTATATATGAACTCAAATATTTCATTTCTTTCATTTTCAATGGCTACTTCTAGTTGTTAGTAGTTTAAAATGTGATACATCTCATATTATATAGAAAGATTTAATTATTGATTAATAAAATTTTTTTTATATTTTAAATAATTATATTTGAACAGAAACAATTATCACATGATAAATAGTCATAACTATTTGATTACAAATAGATTATTATTAATAAAAGGTCTTGATTATACAAAATATCATAACCATTCGAATAAAAATTTATGTATGCTTATTCATTATAAAGAGATCTTTTAGTAAATCATTTTCACTACTTCTGATTGAAGAGTTTAAAGTTTTGTTGTATCTTATAGACATAATTACCTTTTAAAAAAATGTTTTTTACGCCTCAAAGCTAAAATTATTTTTTATTATTTATTTTTTCTATGAAATTCATATTTTGCGTGAAAAAGAAACAAGGAAAAAAAATTAGCACAGTTGACAAAATTGACTTTTGAAACAAGTATTGAAAGTTTCAATTATCCAAATAGTTTCTTAGTGAAATACATACTAAATACAAGATAAGTTTCTTATTATTATCTTTCTAATTTTTATATTCTACTAAAAGAATTGATGATTAATTATTCATAAGAAACCTTGAATCTTATTGAATTTAACTTCTTTATTAACTATTGTTTTAATCTTTTGGTTTAGAATTACGTTATTTAATTATGGATTATGATTTTATAGTATGTCATATATGGATTTTCTTAATCATGGCATTGAATGGTCATGAGCATAAAATGGACATGGAGTACTTGCTAGTTTTGGTTGTGAATCTTTTATAGCTTTGTTATATTTTGATAAGACCATGGTTATTAAATCAAAATGATAAAATTCTTGAGAATTATTTTAAGGCATAAAAGAAATTGTGAATTTATAAATTTTTTCAAAAAAGAATCAAGTATATGTTTTTATCATAAAATCATATTTTATGGTTCATATTCCATGATTGCATTTTATTGACAAAAGAATAATGCATGATTCATATTATCTAAGATAACTTCAATTCAATTGGAGAAGTTATATAATTGTTTGTAACTAGTTAAAATGCTTTCTATTTGTTGGCTAAAAAATATTCATATATTTTATAATTTGGATGTAAAATTTATAGTATTGTGTGGTTAAACATAAAATTTTGACTGTTTTTAATGACATGAACCATTGTGGATACGGCCTTAGTGTCCATGATCAAATAAATTTTACATATCTAAGAGTTGGAATGAAAGTCTAAAAAGAAAACTATAGAAACCATGAGTTTATTAGTTTTGAGGGTGATTATATTCGATATCATATTTATTGATGCATACTCTCATATTGAGTTGAAATAAAAGTTTTGAAACTTTTATGAAAGGGAAATATTAAGATATAGAATATTTACTAGCTATCTTTCACTAAGGGTGGAATTGGAAGCCTCCTATTTAAACAAAAACAACAACAAAATAGTGAAAAGATAAATAAAATGATAATTTGATTAAGTATATATGATATATTGATAATTGAATGAGATATTATTTAATAAAATAATGCAAATTTGCACATGGTGGGGGTGATAAGAAGCAAAAGAAATAAAAATTGTCATCATAGTGTTGTAAGATTTTAGTATAATTTTATGAGCAAATTATACAACATAATAAGTTTAGTACAACTTATTAAAATAAAATCATAAATGATCCTTAAATATCTTAAAAAGACTAAAATCGTTTCATTTGTTCATTAAGTTTATCCAATTGTACTAGAAGAATAATTGTATTAAAATAGATAAAAGTGTAGAATTAGAATGGTTGAAATTTTATATTATTGAATATAGAGTTATGGCCACAACCAATACCATATATTTCTTAAAATGACAAGAATGAGGCAACAATGTCTAGAGCATATAAATAATATGCAAAAGAGATTTAATCTCAAGTGGGGGTAATTACCATAAAAAAAATTAAATTTCTAGATATTTTGTGAATAGTACTACAAGTAAAATGGATTTAAGCCCATGCTATTAGAAATGAATAATGGAAACCCAACTTTGAATTAGTAGCCTCTAATTACAAAGTTTAAATGGTAACGAGTTATTATTTTGTATCTATTAAGCACTAATAAAATTCATTTAAATTTTAGAAACTAGTGTTATCCATTGCATGAGGATAATGAGTTTTTATACACTTAATGAAAGTTATTATTTAAATGTCTAAAGCAATGAAGACATAATGAAAGACTCTACTTATATAAACATAGAAATGGTGCTGTTTCAACAAGAAAAATTAGAGTCTCTCTTATAAATGTTTATGAATAGGATAAGCCAATGGGCATAATAATGCTAAAGTAGTTAAAAACCTTTGACAAAAGAATAAATAAGTATTATATGTGTTACATCTTTAATTTCAATACCAGGAATTGAGGTTTAATCTACAGATACCATCAACTTTATTAGAATTCTAAGATATATATGGTAATTAAAGGTTTAAATCGAAAAATATCTTCTATATTCATAATATTTATTTGTATGAAAGGTTTAAGAATAAGCACCAACATTCCAAACTAGTGAGGGATTATTGGTAGTTTAAAATATGGTGCATCCCACATTAGATAAAGAGATTTAATTATTGATGAATAAAATAATTTTTGTATTAATTCTATTCATATTTTAAATAATTATGTTTGAACAAACAATTATCGTATAACAAATTGTCATAACTATTTGATTATAAATAGATTATTATTCATAAAGATCTTGATTATATAAAAAGTTATAATCATTTGAATAAAAATTTATATCTGTTTATTCATTATAAATAAATCTTTTAGAATAACCATTTTCACTGCTTTTAATTAGAGAGTTTGAGATTTTGTTATATTCTTAGCATAATTACCTTTTAAAAAATATTTTTCACATCTCTAACTCAAAATTATTTTTTATTATTTTTTTCTCTTATTTATTTTTTTCTAACACTAGCAGCTTCATAACTCTTAGCTGAGTCTCGGGGAATCCCAAATGTGCTTAGACTGGTATATGTTAACATCCTTTGATACACAGCCTTATCTTTTAAAATTGCCCATCTGCCAAAAAAAAAAAAAAAAAGAAGAATTCATTGAAAAGTTTTTACATCTATAATCATCAGAATGATAGAGAGTTTTCTTACCCAAATCAGCTTCCGCCATGTCCAGTAAGCTTTGGCAGAGTGAATATCATGAGATCTTCATCTGCTGGAGTGGGATTGGTGTATAATGTCGCCGATAATAAGCAAGATCATGGATTGTCTTGACAGACGGGCCTTGAAGAACTGTCCTTTTTAATTGGCCATCAGGATTATTTGGTGAAGTCACAAGCTCGATGAAATTCCCTTGATAATCTCTTTTATTATTGTGCAACGAACTATCGCCTTCGAACTTATAATCCTCAGAATGGAAAAACTCTGTTTGTTCCCTGTAAACCTGTAACATCAATTTAATTGCCAATTAAATCACTTAATAATGACAATTTAATACGTATAGACAAAAGCTATTAAACTTTTTAAGTTTGTATTAGGCTTCCATTCTACCGGATGGTATGGGTTTGAGGCTACAATTCTTGAAGGCGAAGATGGATGATTAGTGGAGAGGGCATGCACTGCCGCATGAAGAAGTTGGGTAGCATCAGCACCGAATATGATGAATCTTCCATCAGTGACTGAATTTCCAACAATTGCAAGAAGTTTTCGAATTTGAGTCTCAAGTTCTTTTGAGATAAGAGAACCATCATTGAATTCATAGCCCACCGATGCCATCGAGGAAGTACTATGGTGCTACTAGCTGCACGCTTCAAGAACAAAGGATTTCCACTTGAAAGTATGAGTTAACTGCAATTTTAATCACATTAATTGGTCCACGATTCTTGAAATTAATATTGATAACTTCAATTAATTAAGGTCACATTCTCTGCTTGATAAAGGAGCGTCATCAATACCTATCTGCATCGGCGATGCATTCTGGTAAGAATTCAGAGCAGTCAGGGCCTCCATAACAGCATTGCACTCACAAACAGGTTTGCCATCAAGAATTGATCCCATCCAAGAGACAGCTCTTCCATGTCCTGAACATGATATGGATGCCACAGCTTCAGCTTCTGCAGTAGCATTTTTAGTCCAACTTTGTTTCCACCCACCATGGAAGTACAGGCTAACAAAAAACAGATTAAGTATGATGGAACAACAAAGAAAAATAGTATACTTGAAGCTTGTAATCTTAGCCATGTGTTGCCTCTTTTTTTCTCCTTTTACTCGCTTCTAAGCTTTAGCTTTCTGCAGTGTAATTGGCAGGAAGGAAAGCTGCTTTGTATACCATCAGCGAACTAGCAATATGCTGCTGCTACTACTGTTTAAGATCATATTTCAAAATGAAAAACAAAAGTTGGTTTTTATTAATTTATAATGATGTACATTGTTGAAATGCTACAAAAAAGTAAGAGAAAACAAAATATACTAAGCAATGACTCCAAATAGGAAAACACTTGTCAGCACCTTTATTATTTTTTTTTATAAAGGAGGTTCATGATTTTTTTTAAGAGTGTTTATTTATAATATATATATAAATCTGCAAATAGATTAATTAATTTTGTTGACGTAAAGGATGTTCAAAGAAAATTTTATGAATGTCCAATGAAAATTTTTCTTTTAATTTTTTTTTTATTTTCTAATCTTTGAGGTATCCACCGAAAAATTTTAGAATGTGTAATGAAAATTTTTCCTTCAAAATTTCTTATTTTTTTAATCGTGGGCACCCTAACTGATAAGGTGGATCCGTGATAGAAATTCAAGTCTGAATAATGGGAGTCAGATTGCAGCCCAGGATAATGGCCCAAGTCGTGTCAGGAAAGCCCCTAGCTGGACCAAGGATTTTATCATGGGATGAGGATATATTCTGTTAGTATGCATGTAATTCTTATACTAGCTAGTGAAACATTACAAAATAGTTATTGTACACCTCTCAGGAGATATATAAGCTGCTCTAAATGAAAGAAAAATACAAAAAAGTTCTCAATCATTGATCTGCGTACTGTTCTGGGATCTAAGTTTGATGCCAAATGTTTCGATCTCACCGTTATTATCAACGATCAACGTTCCTCTATACATGATCTTCGACTTAAGATGGCTTGATTTGAAAAACAATCTGTTTCTGACTCACCACAAATTCTCGCACCCTTTTTACCGAACCCCCAAACACTATCTTCTTAGTCATCTTCATTAGCCATGCCATCGTTCTCTCCAGCTTCATGACTGGGACTCTTTTACACGAGCCTTGGAGTCGAGGTTTGGTCCTTCCTTTTTTATCAATCATCAAGCTATCCTATTCAAACTTAAACAAACTTCTACTGTTACTCAATATCAAATCGATTTTGAAAACATTTCAAATCGAGTTTCTGGTCTTTTAAAGGAACATTTACTTAATTGTTTCATTTCTGGGTTACGACCTGAGATTCAACGTGATATGGCCCTATTCAAACCACAATCCCTTCCTCAAGCTTTAGGCCTTGCTAAACTTCTCGAAGCCAAATTAGTTAATTGTAAACCACCTCTTCGTTGCACACAAATTGTGCCTACCCTACCATCATAAACCAAAACCACACCATCACCCCAGACCTTTCGTATAAAGCATTTGTCTACTACTAAGATGCAGGCACAATGTGCTAAAGGATTTTGTTTCAATTGTGATGACCAGTACAAACCAGGGCATTGTTGTTGCACTACCCCATTTTTACTATCGCAGGCTGATGAAGAACCCCCTTACCAGAACCTCTTAACTCACATACTCCAACTCTTCCACCATGGGCATCAATACCATTACCACCACTTCCTCACCAATTTTCTATTGATAATCCATCAACCTTCCAAATATCATTTCATGCCATTACAAGTCATATGTCCTTGAGCACCTTGAAAATTAATAATACTATTTCAAGCCATTTTTTTCGTTGATTTAGGAAGTACACATTGTCAGGGAGATAAATCATATTTGGAGTCCATGAGAGCACACTAGAGAGCTCATATATACATATTGGACACCACTTGAATAAAAAAACTTAAGCTATTAGGTTCTTGGATCCTTCATGCATATATATGATATCTTATTTAGATTTTCTAATGATATGGGATTCTTTACTTACATGTAAACTATATACCCCAACAATCTCTCTCGTTCACTTATGAGTTCTGATCAAGTCCCACATTGGCTCCCCCGTGTGAGTAAGTGCTATGAACATCTCATTTGGGCCGGCAACTTCACATCTCTAGTGAGCTTTTCGGCCAGGCCACAGCACTTAATCTTGCCACCTAGGTTGTCTCAGTGCTCCCTCAAACTTACACTCCTGATTGACTCAACAAATCGCCCACTTAGGTGTTCCACTTTTGCATATTATCATATACTCGCTGCATCCAAGTCAAACTTTTTAAATATCGGCATTCAAGCATATGGAGTTGATGAATGTGGCCAATCTCCGATCTACCAACAATCTCTCCCAGCAATACTATTAGGACTTGAACCCGTAACCTTTGGCTCTGATACCACTTGTTGGGGAAATAAACCACACTTGGAGCCTATAGGAGCATACCAGAGAGCCCGTACATACATGCTGGACACCACTTGAGCCCAAAAGCTTAAGCTACTAGATTCTTGGATCCTTCATGTATATATAGGACATCTCATTTAGATTTTTTAATGATGTAGGATTATTTACTCACATGTAAGTCATATCCCAACACACATAACCTTATTCAACCAAGAATTGCCAAACATCTTGGCTTATTAATCCAACCAAGACCATCATTTGCTATTACAGTAGGTAATGGTGAGACTTTTACATGCATTGGCCGTTGTGATAAGGTATCTTTACAATTACATGATCATTCTTTTTCAATGGACCTCTTTTTACCAGATGTTTGTGGGGTTGATGTTATCTTGGGTATCAACTAGCTTTTTCAATTGGGACCAATTGTATCAAACTTTAAGGCATTGTACATGACTTTTCTCCATCAAAGTTCTCTTGTTACTCTTGTTATAACATAAAGATCTGAAAATCTATAGCTAGATTTAACAAAAAGAGTCGCCACCAATATTTTTTAACAAGGTGTGATTGACCACCTAAAGAATCTATCTTTTTAAGGAGCTCTTAAGCTTGACTAAGGGTTCTTAAAAGAATAGATTTGGGTCTACAAATCAGAACAGGGTTTGCGAGTTTAGCTACATGTGGGGAAAGTTATAGCACTCCCACATGCCCATCCAAAGGATGGTACTACTTTATTTTAAATTTATCCTAGGGTCTTGATTCTAATGGTTTCAAATTTTTATGTCGAAATATTAGAAATAATTCATAAGATTCTTCCATCAATCTGGTAGAACTCTTAAAAATATTTTCTCACATCAAGAGTGTCCAAAGATCCTATTTGTTTCCTTGAAGAGGCTCCGTCATAGAAAAGAGTTTTTTTTGTTTGGTTTTTACTAATAATATATCTAATTATTCCACAATTTGGGCCAAATTAAAAATATTTTCTCTTTTGAAATTTTAAATTTTCTATAATTTGGGCCTATTTAGAAATTCTTTTTATTTATTATTTTTTTTGGGTTTCTAAATTTTTCACCATTTTGGTCAATTTAAAAACATTTTCTTTTTCGAAATTTCTAAATTTTTCAATATTTGGGCCTATTTATAATTTTTTTTTCTTTTTTTCTTTTTTTGAAAAGAAAATAATATGACAATTATTTTTTATTGAAATTTCATTTAAATTCTTCCATCATTTAGGACAAATTTAAAGAAATTTCTCACTTAGAGATTTCTTAAGAATTTACTATTTGAAATTTTTAAGATTCTCATCCTTGGATAATTGTCAAATATTTTCAACCAAAAATTTTATTTTTTATTGTTTTTTGAAAATAAATATTAATTATTGTTATTGAAATTTTATCTAAATTATTCCACCATTTGGGATAAATTTGACAAAATTTCTCCCCTAAAAATTTTATAGAAATTTATCATTTGAAATTTCTAAAAATTTCATTATTGGATAATTATTATTTATTCTTAAAAATATTTTATTTTTCTATTATTATTTTATTTAATATCAAATAATGAAAACCATAAAACAAAATGAATAAATAAATAATTATGCATAAAACAAGACAAATGAATAAACAATCAATTAAAGAATAAAAAAAACAAGTACCAAACAATTAAAGAATTCAAAGAAAAAAAAAACAAAAAGCTAAATAAAAGTAAGTAAAAGTACCAAAGTTGACATAAACCTTTGGGATGAAATTCCACCAAACCAATGTGCTAGCCTATCACGTGACTTTTGTCTTTAAATGCCATGTTTGTTCATCCTCAGTTTATTTCTTACACTTTTTGGCAAAACCAGTAAAATCAATGTCTCTTTAATCTGCAATAACTTCAAAATATTCATTTTTGAATTGTCGATCACTACTATAGAAATAGCCTTCTTAGCTTAGCCTTTTTCCTTTCCTTTTCTCTAGAATCTGGATCAACCACCTTAGATTTTCAACCTCCTACTGGTTTCAGTCAATGTTGCAGCCTTGCACGGCCACCAACTATCAAAGGCTGTCCCTACTTTCGGTTAAGTGTTTTTTTTGTTTCACTACTAATTTCTTATGTGTGATCCATCATGTGTGTTTCTATCTTTGTGTTTCTGTGTGCTCTTCTGTATATATAAGGTTTCAAATCCGATAACCCTAAACCAGATGGGATTTCAATCCCTTTTTAATTCTAACTCCAAATCTTAATTCAATTTAAACTCTTAACGTAATTTCACTCCAACTTAACACCTATTTTTTCATTTTTTTTATTTTTCATTTTTTTTATTTTTTTTATTTTCGATTAACCCAAATAAACTCCCAGACAGATTTGAGTGTCTATAGCTGTCCCTCTTTGCACATTTTCTGTGAAACAGGAATTATACAAAAATGTAGACAACCCAATCAACTTGTCACATTTTTTTATTTTATTTTTTACTCAGACTCTTTGCATAATATAAAAATTTCTCTAAAAAGAGGCTCAACAACTTACGAAGAATAAAGAATGCTTTTCTAATAAGAGGCTCAATGACTTTTGAAAAATAAAGCCTCTCGACAATCACATCTAGAGGAGTCATAGATTGGGTTTGATGAAATGAAAACTCAAAGATTCATAATTTGAGTTCGAAATTTAAAGGTTTAGATTCGTAAAAACCTTTCAGCTTCGTAAGAATTCACTGAAATTTGATTATCAAAATTTCAGTTTTACAAGAATTTGATTCGTAAAATTTCAGATATGCAAGAATTTATATTTGCAAGATTTCAAGATCCGCATCTATGAGATTCTCATCCAAAGTTTTAATTCTAGGATTAGCATGCAAATTGCAAAGCTCACATCTAACATTTAAAGATTCTCATTCGAATTTTGGAGATTCACATCCAAAAGTTCAAAGCTTCTCATTCGAGTTCAAAGGTTCACATTCAATGAATCTTAAAGTCTTACATCTAAAATTTTAAAGGTTCTCATTTGAATTCTTCTCAAAGATTGTCATTCGAATTTGAAGATTCACACCTGACAAATTTAGGGTTCACATCCAAAGAGTTTAAAGCTTTTTGAAGATTCATATTCGAATTATTTTTATGTTTCTCATTTAAAGGTTCTCATTCACAAATTTAGAAATTTGCATCAAAAGTTCAAAGCTTTCTATTCTAGTTCAAATATCCACATCTGATAAATTTTAAGGTTTCCCATATCAAAAATTATCATTTGAAAACTCAAAGTTTCTCATTTAAAAACTCAATGATTCTCATTTGAATCTCAAATATTTTCATTTGGGAATTTCTTAAAGATTCTCATTTAAGACTCAAAGATTCTCATTTGAGGATTCACAATTTTATCTTAAAAGACGTCATCCAAATATTCAAAATTTCTTTTTCAGATGACTTTTAAACTTTTACCAAAGTCAAAATTTTGTATGTAATGAATGTTATGATCAATGATGCAAATGCAACAATCTAGACCCTTACAATACCATATTCTCAACCATGATTCAAATGTTTACTGCATAATGCAAATGTATAGCCAAACCATAGTTTTAAATATTCTCCAAATTATAATGCAAACGTAATGCATGTAATACGAATGTCCATGTCATGAAATTCTAATTAATTGTGGTAATATGGTTCTCAAGACTACCATCCCTCATATTTTTTTTTCAACTTCTCAGCACTAACCATTTAGAACAAGTTTCGTCAATTAATACTTGACCGTAATTCACAGGCCTTTCAGCACTAGTAATTTTAGAACAAATTTTATCCATTGTCCCATATCATTTAATCACAACTCATAGATTTCTCAGCATTATTAATCTCAGAATAAACTTTATCAATTGATCCACATTATGTTCATCACTTGATCACCAATCATAGGCTTATTAGCACTAGCCATTCCAGAATGAATTTCGTCCATTGATCCTCATCATTTGATCACAATTCATAAGCTTCTCAGCTCTAGCAATTTCACCATAGATTTCATCCATTGATCCATACTATTTTCACCATAATTTGCAAACTTCTCAGCACTAGCCATTTCAGAATAAATTATGTCTTTTGATCCACATTATTTTCATCATTTGACCATAACTCACAAGTTATGTCGACCAATCCATCACCATATTCATTTTTTAATCATTTTCTTTTTAAATTTTTGTCCTCTCTTCATTTGTTGACCAATCTATCACCATATTTATCATTTGATCATACCATGTGTCTTTTCAAATCATTTTTTCAAGTTTTTGCACTCTTCATTGTTTTGCTCTCTATCATCCTAGATTTCTTTTTAAAAGAATACAAGAATCTTTTATGCACATTATCATTCATTCATCATTATTTCAATTTTTGACAATTATAATGCAATCATATATTTTCTTAATTTATTTTAGGGATACAACAATAAGAGAGTATAAGATGATTGAGAGAAAGGTAATCAATGAAAAGTGAGTTAAGTACAAAACTAATTGGGCAAAGAAGAAAATTCAAAGCATGTCATTGGGAATAGTATTGAACCAATGGAGTAACAATATCAAATCAATGAATACTCAAATAATTCTTAAAATTAATCCAGAATTCTTTTTCAAAAACTCATTCCATTGACTTTCGAAGTCATTTTTTAGCTCATTGAACTTTGCCACAACTTTAAGGGATCTTTAGATGTCTTTGACCTTCTTTCATGTGAATTGTTTATCTAACTCTCAGCTCAGAGAGTTTTTTACTGAAATCGCCTTTTCAGATTTTTGATTTGAGTCTTTCTTTTCTCTCATTTTACATTTTTCCATTTTTTTTCCTTTTTTTCTGTTTCTTTTTTTTTCATTTTTTCCATCCATTAGTGATATCTTTTACACATCAATCTCTAAAACACATTCCATTGTCCCATCATAAGCATGCCTTAACCTAATATATGATCATTCAATTTAAGCATTCACGTTTGATGTAAATGGATTTTTAAAGGTTGTAATGTAAGCTATGGTGAAGGATCATGAAAGAAATGGATAAAATAGGCTCAAAACCTGTGTTTAAAGGGTTCAAAACTAAAGGATCATTTCTCATCATCTTTTATAACTTGGCATTTTGCCCATTCCACATCATTTTACTACTTTTTCTTATTCATCTCATTCCTTATAAAAGAATTTTCATTACTTTACCCTAAATCATTTGTGGCATTCATTTCTCTTTTCTCTCTTTCTTTCATTTTGCTTTTCTTTCTTTTCCTCTATCTTTGAGACCTTTCATAATCTTTTATCTTTTTTTCTTTTTTAAAAATTATCCCTCCAATGTGACGAGTGATCCTTGACTGAGGCTTTTTAGAAAAAAATCATAATAGGCTCAAAAGGGTAGCAATGAATGATTTTTTGAATGGTAAAAAAAATATGGTCATTTTTCATTTCAAACATGAATGCTTCCTTTGAAGATCATTTATTGAGCAAAAAAAGCTCATGGTTTTTATAAAGGACTGCATATCTTCAAGATATATCTATTCCACATTTGCTAATAGTTGGTTTTTTTTGCTCAAATAATCTTTTCAAAGCAATGTGAATGAGTTCTCAAAATTAAATTCTAGAATTATTGTTATCATTATCTAAACATTTATCATTTTAGAATTCAAGAATGGGAATAAAAAGATATGGTAAATAACAAAGCACAAAATAGTGGTTAGGATGAAAGAGAAAATGTCATAAAATGCATTATCCTTGCCTTTTATTGAAATGAAAAAAATTGAAATCTTATTGCATAAAAAAATTTCTAACATTACTTTGAAAGAAAACCTAGAATGAAAAGTAATATTTTACTACCTTAACATTATTATGCCCTTATATAATCAAGTGAAAGATCTTTCTTGACATCTGGCCCCCTGATTCATTGCAACTCTCTAAGTCTTTTCAAATCACTCTCGTTTTTTATTTTCACTCGAAGCATTGATATTGTAATTGGGTAATGGATTACCACTAACATTAAGTGTTGTATCCCCCCATGTATCAAAGTTTATTATTTCATCTTTGATCAAACGTTGCACTTTATGCTTCAGTGTAGTGCAATTTTTAGTGAAATGACCAGTAATTCCATAGTGGTAGTCATAGTGGGCTATAAGATCATACCACTTGTGATAGGGTGGCTTGAGTGGCTCTAGACTGCTAAGGGCAATCAAATAATTGTTATAAAGCTTCGATATAATTTCATATAAGTTATAGGGATTGAGTCAAATACAAATTTTTCTCGGGTAGTTCGTTGCTCTCGTAAACCACTTGCTGGGCTAGCAGGATAAATCTAAGTTCTTATGGGTGGTTGAATGTTAAGGTTGTATATGGGAGCTTGGGAGTTGAAAAAGGGCTAGTATATGGATGAGTAAGATGGTTATGGTCTACGCTAGTATAGGTAGGATAAGGTATTGTTCACAACAGAATAGTATGGGGAGTAACTCTATGGGTAGGGTTGATAACCCTTAAATCGTCTATCAAAGCTCACGGCTTTAGTTTTAGTCTTTTTTTTCTCTAGCACTTTCATGGTTTCTTCTCCTTTTAACTTGCCATTTTTAATGGCATTCTCAATGATTTTGCCTGAGATCACCATGTCAACAAAATTCTTTGTTGTATTCCTTATCATTTTTTCATAATAAAGAGATTTCAAAGTACTGACGAACAACACTGTGGTTTTTTTCTTAGTTAGGAAAGGCTGCACTTGTATCCCTCCACCTTTGGGCGTATTCCTTGAACGATTCATTTGTCTTTTCTCCATATTCTGTAAAAATAAATGATCAGGGGCTAAGTCTATGATATGCCAATACTGATTGAGAAAGTCATGAGCTATATCACTCTAAGAATGAATACGAGTCCTATCCAGCTAGACATACCACCTAGCATAGAACCCATAAGATTATCTTGAAAAATATGCATTAAGAGTTTTTTATTATTAGCATGGCAGCCATCTTTCAATAGTACATAGTAATGTGGATCTTCGGGCACTTTATACCATCATATTTTTCAAACTCCAAAACTTTGAATTTTGGAAAAATAATGATATCCAAGACTAAACAAAATCCAATAGCATCTACAGAACCATAAAAATCGATTCCTTCTATGGCCCATAATCTTTCCTCTAATATGTTCATCTTATGTTTAGCTTTTGAGGCTTTTAATGTCTCATTTTCCTTAGGCCTCAGTCTTTTTTTTCTTCTGGATCATCCAAGTTAGGGATTGGTACTGGTTCTATTACCTTTTCAATAAAGACAAGATTTATATAACTTTGGTACTATTCTGGGTTTGAAGCTAATGGCATTCCAGGGTATATATACCCTATAGGATATGTGAACTGCTGAGGTGGTGCATCTTGAGTGGACTGGGCTTGATGAGACCTAAAGCCAAGAGGGTATAGAGGGCCAATCACCTCTTGTGATGGATGGTTCTGTTGGTTAGTACTTTCTTTTATACCCTTTCCCTTGTTTGATTTATTCAAAGCATCAAGAATCTTACTCAACTCCCCTTTAAACTCCTCTTAAGCTTTCTCTATCCTCTTAAGATGATTAGAATTTTTTTATTCCATTTATCTAGCTCGAGCTCTTTTATTGTATTTGTGAGTGAAGTTCTTGCTTGATAGAGCTATCCTTGAACCTTGAGTACCATAATTGTGTCATTAGAAATGATATGCTATACTTTATGCATGATATGTTGATGCATTAATGGAATGTGAATTTTCATGGATGAAATCTAATATGAAAATGATAAAGATGCACAATATGACAATGAAAATGATTCATGACATGATAATGCAAATGCATAAAGTCAAACAAACAAAATAGTTAGATCACAAACTATTTTTTCTTGTGTTCTATCTCCAAGTTACATCTATCAACGAGTAGGAAGGGTTCTATTTTAGGGCTGGCCTCTTAAGTGTGAACTATATATAGGGTTAGGTGACTTTGACCACTAAAGGCTCCTAAATTTTTTCTTACATCATTGTCCATCACAGACTAGTAAAGCAATCCAATCCTCACCCATCACAGGCTACCAATTGAAAGGATTCAATTTGAGTAGAAATATTTCTCTAGCCATTATATATATTATCATATTACGAGAGCATAGGTACTTTACTCCCATCTAAGAGGGATAGAGCTTAAGTATAGAGCTCATGTAATGCAGATGTATGTTATAGTGTGTGAAGGAACATATAGGTTTTATGCCCCAAAATAAAAGAAAAAACAAAAATGATAGTAAATAGATAACACAAATCATTACAATTTAAAACTATTAAACCAAAGAATAGGATAAATTTAAAAGTTTATGGCTTGACTCTTTATGGCTGTCCTTAGTGGAGTCATCAAACTATCATAACATATAAATCCAAAAATCTATAGCTACACTTAACAAAAGGAGTTGCCACCAATCTTTTTTAACCAGGTGTGAGTGGCCACCTAAGGAATCTACCCTTTTAAGGAGCTCATAAGCTTGACTAAAGAACCCTAAAAGAATAGGTTAGAGTCTACAAATCAAAATAGGGTTCAAGAGTTTGGTTACATGTGGGTAAGGTTATAATATCCCCACATGCCCATCCAAAGGATGCTACCACTTTTATTTTAAATTTATCCTAGGGTTTTGATTCTAATGGTTTCAAATTTTTATGTCGAAATATTTAAAATAATTCATAAGATTCTTTCATTAATCTGGTAAAACTCTTAAAAATATTACCTCACCTCAAGAGTATTCAAAGATTCATTTGTTTCTTTGAAGAGGCTTTGTCATCGAAAGATTTTTTTTGTTTGGTTTTTATCAAAAATATATTTAATTATTCCACTATTTATGCCAAATTATAAATATTTTCTCTTTTAAAATTTCTAAATTTTTCACCATTTGGGTTAATTTAGAAACATTTTCTTTTTCAAAATTTTAAAATTTTCCACAATTTGTGCTTATTTAGAAATTTTTTTCTTTTTTTTTTTTGGAAAGAAAATAATATGACAATTATTTTTTATTGAAATTTCATTTAAATTCTTCCATCATTTGGGACAAATTTAAAGAAATTTCTCACCGAGAGACTTCTTAAGAATTTACCATTTGAAATTTTTAAGATTCTCATCGTTGGATAATTGTCAAATATTTTCAACCAAAAATTTTATTTTTTTGTTTGAAAATAAATATTAATTATTGTTATTGAAAATTTATCTAAATTATTCCACCATTTGGGACAAATTTAGACAAAATTTCTCACTTAGGAATTTCATAAAAATTTACCATTTGAAATTTCTAAAAATTCCATTATTGAATAATTATTATTTATTCTTAAAAAATATTTTATTTTATTATTATTATTTTATTTAATATCAAATAATGAAAACCATAAAACAAAGTGAATAAATAAACAATTATGCATAAAACTAAACAAATGAATGAACAATCAATTAAAGAATAAAAAAACAAGTACCAAACAATTAAAGAATTTACAAAAAAAAAAAAAAAGCTAAATAAAAGTAAGTAAAAGTACCAAAGTTGACATAAGCATTTGGGATGAAATTCCACTAAACCAATGTGCTAGCCTATCACATGACCTTTGTCTTTAAACACCATGTTTTTTCATCCCTAGTTTATTTCTTCCACCTTTTGGCAAAACTAGTAAAATCAATGTCTCCGTAATTTGTAATAACTTTAAAATATTCCTTCTTGAACCGTCGATCACTATTATAGAAATAGCCTTTTTAGCTTCACTTTTTTTCTTTCCTTTTCTCCATAATCTGGATCAACCACCTTAGATTTTCAACCTCCTATTGGTTTTAGTCAATGCTGCCTCCTTACACCACCACCAACTATTGAAGATTGTCCCTACTTTTGGGTGAGTGTTTTCTTTGTTTCACTACTGATTTCTTGTGTGTAATTCATCCTGTGTGTTTCTATCTTTGTGTTTCTGTGATTTTGTTTTTGTGTGCTCTTATATATATATATAGGGTTTCAAATTCGAAAACCCTAAACCAGATGGGATTTCAATCCCTTTTGAGTTCTAACTCTAAATCTTAATCCAACTTAAATTCTTCACACAATTTCACACCAAATCAAAACCTATTTTTTCATTTTTTATTTTTATTATTTTTTATTTTTTTTGTTAACCCAAATATACCTCTAAACAGATTGGGGTGTCTAAAACTCTGCATGGTGATCGTACTATAATGACTTTTTCATTATTTTATAGCTAGCTCTGCTACCTTGTCCATACAAAAGCCATTGCCTTTTCACACTTATTATCAATGACAGCCCCTTATCTCATACGTCAAATACAAATATTACCCTACCAGCTTTACAATCCTTGTTACATAAATTTTAGAAGGTGCTTAATGTTTCCTCATGGTCTTTCTCCTCCACGACCTTATAACCACCATATTCATCTATAGTCAGACCTAAACCAGTGAACATCAAGCCTTACAGATACCTATATGCATAAAAAATGACATGGAAAAGCTTATAACAAAAATGTTACAAGATGGTATTATATAGCCCAACACCAACTCTATCTATTTTTTTCAGTCTTACTGGTTCAAAAGAAAGATGGCACTTAGCATTTTTGTGTTGACTATAAAGTTTTTAATGCTGTTACTATCAAAGATAGGTTCCTTATTCCAACAGTTGATGAGTTGCTTGATGAATTGTATGGTGCCACTATATTTTGCAAGATTGATCTTTGTACGAGCTACCATCAGATTCGTGTAGTTCCTAAGGATATGCATAAGACTATTTTTCATACATCAGATAGCCATTTCTTATTCTTAGTCAAGCCATTTAGCTTAGGCAATGCTCCTTCCACATTTCAAGCTACCATGAATCATTTATTTTAGCCACTACTTTAAAGATATATTCTGGTCTTCTTTGATGACATTTTAATCTATAGTCCATCATGGGATGCTCATATCTCTTATCTATCACAAGTCCTACAGCTCTTATAAGATCGTCAATTTTATGCTAAGCTCTCCAAATGTTCTTTTGGATGTTCTTCTATTGATTATCTGGGCCATGTTATTAGTGGCAAAGGGGTGTAAGTTGACCTTTTGAAGATTGCAGCCATTATGGATTGGACTCTACCATAGTTACTCAAAACATTATGAGGATTTCTTGGTCTTACTAGATATTACCAAAAATTTGTTCATCACTATGCAGCAATTGCAATGTCACTTACAGATTTGCTCAAGCATTACTAATTTTAGTGGACTTTTAAAGCTACCACTACCTTTCAAAATGTCAAAATGGCTATGACTACATTGCTTATTCTTGCATTACTAGATTTTGCCAAACCATTTTGATTGGAAACATATGCTTTTAATGTTGCTATTGGTGTTATTTTGTCACAACAGGGTCATCTCCTATAGCCTATTTTAGCAAAAAGTTGAATTCTAGAGACAAATGACTTTTACCTATGCTAGGAAAACGTTGGCTATAACAGAAGTAGTTCACAAATAATGATAATATTTGATTGGTAGTCCCTTTACCTTTTACATAGATTAGCCCAATCTCAAGAACCTTATGTCTCAGATTCAGTCTCTAGAGTAGCAAAAGTGTATTGTCAAACTTCTAGGATTTCAATATACCATTCAATATCACCCTAGCAAACATAATCAGGTGGCTAATGCTCTCTCTCATTGCTATAATTCCAATGCCAATTATAATGCAATTACAGGGCCTATTTTCTCATCTTGGATAACCTCTAACAGTATTATTATTTTCTTACAGATGGTAAAGCATTAATGGAAAAGGTGGAGAGTGACGATAGTGTTGGGAATAATGACTTAAATCTCATAAAAGATTTATTTAAGATTGGTTAGATATTCCTTAATGGATAAGAAGACCTACAAAAGAAGAATTTTAAGAGGAAAAGGATTCTTAATAGGTAAGTTTGTATGGTTTTAAATAGGTAAAGTTTTTATAAGGTTAGGTATGAGAAACATATGTAAGAGAGTTATAGGATTTTATGGGTAGACATCCCATAAGACTATTGAAGATTTACGTCTTATGGGTGTGTATGTTTATTTGTGAGTGGACTACAGAAAACTGAGAAAATCCACATAGGTATGATGTATGGGTGCATATGGGTATGTTTTTGGTTGTGTTGAAAGTATATGTTTGTTTGGGTTGAGAATACTCCATAAGACTAAAAGAGATTGAGATGGTCTATGGGTATTAATTATTGAGTGGTTGATATGTTTTGATGTATGTAATTTTCTATAATTAGTAGATCTTGTTTCTTATCTGTAGACGTAGATCAATTGGATCGAATTACGTTAAATTATTGTCTCTTGTGTGATTGATTTATTATTTGATTATACTTCCACTGGTGTGATTGAATTAAGGCTTTTGGCCTAACAAATAGCTCATCTTTTGCACTTTCTTCTTCTGATGGGCTCATTTAGCTTGAAGACAAGATTCTAATACTTGATGGACATGGCTTACAACAAACTTTACTCAATGAGTTTCATTTTTCCTTAATGGGGTGATATGTTGGTATCTCAAAGACTCGCTCGATTATCTGTAAACTTTTACTAGCCAAATATACAAGAATTAGCCAAGACATTTATCAAAGAATGTCACACATGCCAGCAAGCAAAATATATAACCTCCAAGCCAAAAGGATTATTGCAACCACTGCCCATGCCTTCTCACATTTGGCAAGATATAGTGATGGATTTCATCACACATCTTTTAGTATCCTAAAGCAAGTCTACTATTTAGGTTATAGTGGATCGCTTATGCAAATAAGCCCATTTTCTGACCATTCCATCTTCTATCATAGCTTCACAATTGGTTAAACTTTTTATGAGGGAAATTACATGGTTTCATGGCCTGCCACATTCAATAATCAATGATAGTGATCCATCTTTCACTTGTCAGTTTTGGAAAGAGTTTTTAAGTGGCAAGGGACCACATTATGCCTTAGTAGTGCCTATTTTTCACAAACTGATGGACAATATAAGGCTTTGTATCACTATTTAGAAACTTATCTACGCTGCTTTGTCGATGAATAACCATGGCCTTGGGTTCGCATTTTACACCAAGCCAAATGGTGGTATAACATGTCATTCCATAGTGATATTTGTATGACACCATTTGAAGCTATTTATGGCAAGGTTTCAAATAATGGTCGGATAGCGGTATAGCGGCCACTATTTTGCAATAGCGCTGGCTTTTGAAACCGCTATTCTTTGTTATAGAAATGAGAGAGATGAATTATATCAATAGCGATTTTTTACAACCTTAAATAGCGGAGAAACAATAAATAGCGATAAGATTGGTCCATTTTTCCCACTGTTAACGGTTCTGTGATATTTTTTCTTCATTTTTATCACATCAAAATTCTAATACGTAGCAAAATAAAGATAAAAAACCATACCAAACCACAAGAATCAAAGAGATAGTGTTGCTCTTTCATAGCTTCCATATTTATTAATTGCGACGGATGAGAGTTTTTTTATCTTTTCAACCTTGAGAGAGAAAAGCCGAAACATGAAAGATAGAAAATTAATTGAACCTGAAGCCATAAGAGTCTGGGTGCTGCATAAAGTTGGACGTATGGATTTGGTTGTGGGTGGGGTTGCATGGATGGAGAAGAAAATTAAAACAATGAATTGAGGCAAGGGATAAATGAGAGTGGAGTGGGAGAAAAAACATAGGAAAAGGAGAATAGGGGGATTTTCAGAGGAGCATGTGATTTTAAGTAAAAATTAAAATTATTTTTTTTTATATGCAAAGTTAGGAGGGAATTTTTTGTTTATATGCAAAGTTGGGACGGAAAGCAATTAAATAGTGAAAATTAAAAATTAAAGAGAATTTTTTAATGATTTAGATAAAACTTGAGAGGAAATGAGATGATAAAAATGAATTTATTTTTATGAGATTTTTTAGAGTTATTTTTATGAGTATTTTGTATGTATTAACATGATTTAAAAATAATTAAATTTAAATGACTAAAGTTTTACTCCTTAATATTATTGTTAATTTTTTTTTTTTGTTTGATTAAAGTTTGGTTGTTAAATTTAATTTGTGAATTATAATATATTAAAATTTTCATCCATTAATTTCATATAATTAAAAAAGATAGAAAAAAATTTAATTTTTATGTATAATATTATTTTGTCACTCTTATATAGTTATGATAGTGAATATCATGACATTCATAAATATATTTAAATAACTTTTAAATATGGATTAATTTGACTATAATGATATAATATAAAAATATTAATAATTTATTTTTTCATATAAGTAAAGAAATTAAAATGTTCTAAATTATTTTAAATATCATAAAATAAGAGTTTTTACTATTACAAATATAATTTACTTCATTATATAATGAGATGTGTAAAAATAAAAAAAATTCATGATTATGATGAGCGCAATAACCGTTATCTTATTCATTATGTCCGCAACCGCGATAAACACAACGTAACTGAAAACACGACCGCAATCGCGATTTAAATCCCTAGTTTACGGTCTTTCACCTCCTGCAATGGCTTCATTTATTGTTGGTGGCTCTAATATAGCTTCACTCGATGACAGCCTAAGTGAGAGACAGAATTTGTTATCCAGGTTACAAACAAACCTAGAACGTGCTCGGAACTGCATGAAGATGCAAGTTGATCGTAACCGCACTGAACGTGTATTTAAGGAAGGGGATTGGCTGTTTGTCAAACTCCAGCCCTATCGATATGGCTTTATGGTTTGTAGACCTTATCGGAAACTGGCAAAGAAATATTTTTGGTCCATTCCAAATTATCAGAAAGATTGGTCAAGTAGCTTACGAAGTGAAACCTCCACAGTCAGCAAAGATAAATCCTGTTTTTCATGTTTCTCTCCTCAAAGCATAACATGGACAACTTCCACTTATTTCATGCCCTTTACCAAAGGATGCGTTTAATGATCAACCAGTTCTTGAACCTGATAAAATTCTCCAAACCAGATAAGTGCAACACAATGATCGATTTCTCAAACAGCTGCTCGTACAGTGAAAAAAATCTACCACCCAATGAAGCCTCGTGGGAGTGGGAACAAGACATTGCCTTGCAGTATCCTCACTTCAACCTTGAGGACATCGTTGCTGCTAAAGAAGGGAGTAATGACAGAAATTCAAAAATGAATTATGGGAGTCAGCTGCCAGCCCAGGATCATGGCCCAAGTCATGTTAAAAAAGCCCCTAGCTGGACTAAGGATTTTATCATGGGATGAGAATAGATCCATTAGCATGCATGTAATTCCTATACTAGCTGGTAAAATATTACAAAACAGTTATTGTACATCTGGCAATAGATATATAAGCTGCTCTGAATAAAAGAAAAATACAAAAAAGTTCTCAATCATTCTTTCTGACTCCTTTTTTCTTTCTCTCTTTCTCTCTCCCCTTCTCTGGTCTCTTCACAAATTCTGTTAATGCGTAGCAATCTGCCACGAGGAGATCATAGTCTGAACATAAAGGAAGAGGTTACAGGTTTTGATATTTAAACCCTGTACCTAATAAATAATATTTATTAAAAATAATATATGAGCTAACAGAATTAAGCTATAAAGCTACTTAATCATATTTTATAAATACATTCATGTAGCATAGTATATGAAACCCTATAGCTAGTAGTCTACAAATATCTATCTTAACAAATGAAGAAAACATTGTTGACTCATGAAGGTTCTAAAACTTGCTTAGTAACTGTTAGTTTGAGAGTTTATGTAATTATTTCAAATCACAAAAGAGAACTTGTTCGAAAGAATCCTCTACCTCGCCTAGCCCTATTCTAAATTTGGTAATACCCAAGTATAAAAGTGTAAGATTAAATTTAATAAAACATTAGAATAATATTATGAATAAGATTAGATTAAATAATATAATTTTATTTTATATTTGATTTGTACAAGATTTAAGATAAAATAATTTATTTATTAGTCAAAATTATTATTTTTAAAGTTTATACAATTTAAATTATTAATATAATTTTTAAAAATATAAAAAGATATATAAATTTAATTTCATTAATTAAAAACAATCATCTCCACTTTGCGAGAATTAAATTATCTTATACCACTTTGAGAGGATGCTTTCTTCCTTTTCTTTTCCCCTCTATGCGAGAATATGGAAAGACTTAGGTAGAAAGCTTAATATATTAGCAATAGCCATGTCATACGTTATTTTGCTAATTTAGGGATCGTTTGGTATTGTTGTGTTCATTATGTTTTATATTTTATGCTTTTCAAAATTTTGTTTTGGTTTATTTTTGTTTTATTTTTAATTTATTGAATTTGAAAATATGTTTAGTTAGAATGTTTTGTTTTAAAAATGTGAAAACAAAAACATGTAAGAAAAAATGGTTAAATTAGGCTCAATTTGTTATTAATAATATAATAATATTTATTAATATATTATTTATTATTATAATATTATTTATTAATATATTATATTATTTATTAATATGTTATTAATATAATATATTAATAATATATTATTTATTAATATATTATTAATATAATAAAAATATTTTTTATTAATATAATAATTGTAGTCGTACTGTACCTATTTAATTGTAATTTTGTGAACAGTGCTCATGTGGTAACAATGTTAAATTGTTTCTAAAAAACTGAAACCGTCATTTTTCTGTTTTCAACAATTTCCAAAATTTTTCAAAACTTGTTTTCAGTTTTCAAAAATGAAAAACAAAAACAATCTACCAAATATGTTTTTGTTTTTAATTTAAAAAAATAGAAAACAAAAACAAAAAATGAAAACGTTACCAAATGACCCCTTAGTTATGCTAGTTTTTTGACACATGCATACGTGATTGTTAATTAAGTTATAAAATAAAAAATTAATTTTAATATTTTTATAATAATAAAATTGAAATAATCATCCAAATACTAAATTAAATTAAAAATTTAAATTTAAAAACAAATCAATATAATAAATTTTTTAAATTGAAGTTTTAATAGAGATTAATAAATATTTAATCTTTTTCTAATTTTACTTTTCAATTTAGAATTTTTTTTTAATTATTCTTGTGTTAGATCATCATCATCATCATTTTTTTGTTATTTCTTTTTGTTATTATTTTTTTTTTTACTTTTTTCAATTTTGTAAGACCGTTTTTTATTTCATTCAAATCAGATTATACATCTTCCTTATTTTTCATTTTTTACGTTTTCATGAACTTTCTTTTCCACTTCTTTGTTGGTGGCTTTTTTTTTTTTTCAACATTATGGATTTTTAAGAGAATTTATCATCATTTAACTCGTTCAAATTTTTTTACTTTTCATCTATTTATATTAAAATTTCAAATTCTTATTTTGACTTGATACAAATTATTGCAATAATCAGGTTTTCTTTGTTTTGTTTTTTTTTTTTTTTTAATTTCTTCCTGCAATTAAATAATAATAATTTTATAAACAATATTTTGTTAAATAAATTAAAATTATGAAAACAGCAATTTATTATTTGTCCTTGAGATATTTTTAAATTTCACAACCAACGATGGCTTTTATTACTTGAAATAAAGTGACTTTAACGCTTTCTTTTCCATCACTGATCTTCATTTTCAACATGTATTTTTATTACATAATATAAATCAATTTGTAGTTTTATTTAGTTAGAGTAAAAAGCGCATTCTTAATTTATGTATATAAAATGCTTTTAGAATGAAATTTCTTATATCAGTCCATATTCTATAATGAATTTTATGCATTTTTTACATCATGCTTGATCAATATCATCATCAATTTCAACTTTCTAATTGCATTCTTTGCAAAATCATACCAAGGTTCCTCTTTATTATTAATATTCATTACAGTTCCTTTGAAAGAATATATCATGTTTTATAAAATTAAAGGAAATTAATTTTTACAGTATCCAAAATAATAACATTGAATATTATAATGGTTTTTTAACCTTTGTAGTTATAAATGATGGATCCCTGATTTGTTACAAAGTGACTTCCAATACTTTCATTTTCTATTCATAACATTGTAACTTTCAGAATAAGAGATGCTAATAAATAAATAAATAAATAATTTTTATATTAATTAGTATAACATAATAGTTTTTAATTCTAGAATAAGAATATTTGAGTGCAATGCATTTAAAAACTAAAAGTTTACCACTTTCTTAATTTCTTCGCTTTCTTTATTAAAGGACTAACTATGATGGATGAAATCGTGAATGTGTTTAGTTAACAAGTGTTGGAAATATTTTCAAAATAGTAAAATATGATTAGTTAAATATGATATTTAACTGAGGAAATGAAAAATGAAAGGGTTAAAACAAGCTATGGAAAGAAGAATGAGCTAAAAAGTGAGTTTAGCTAAAAGTATTCAAATGCCATTCATAAGACATTTAAGTAATAGCTTTTTATTTAAAGGGTATTTGAATACCCTACATAGGGCATCCAAATGCCATTCACTATTTCAAGATATTTGATAAAAAATCACTAGAGCATTCGAATACCATATGAATGGCATTCAAATACCACCCTTATGTTCAACCAAAAAGTGTAATTTTTTGAAATGATTTCTCTTTGAACGAGACTTACTCATTTATAAGTGATCTTTCACTATTAGAAAGGTAAATAATTATGTCCATAATTATTCATAAAGGTGTCTTTAAGATATAAAAGATGTGTTAGTTCATTGAAATGACATAAGTTAAGGAACACAACCCTTAGGTTCTTTTTTGTAAATAGAGATGGCTAAACTTCAATGCTATTAAATATTTAATTTTTTATAAAAATCTTCTTAGTTGGATAATGTAATTTATAGAAAATATTTTGATTTATTTTGATACTTAGATATATTTTGATGAGTTGGATGACAAATATTTGAAGCAATGCTATTTTAAAAATTTTGGTAATTGGACTTTATTCATCTATTTTCAAGATTTTAAAAGTATAATTACAATAAGATAAAATCTCATAACTTTAATTTCTTGCAATAAAATAGTGAGGGCTTGTTTCTATTTTTTAGTAAAGTTAAAAGATTTATTTGGGCATTATTCCTTTTTCAAATTATTTTTCAGTAAAAATATTCATTTTTAGTTGGAGATTACTTTTTTAAACATTATAACTTACAAGGAAAATAACTAAATAAGGAGATAGTGGAAAAAGCATTTGAAAAGGAGTTGTCATAACATATCGGTCTATAAACTTGATTGTTAAATGTAAATATTTGAAATCGTGATAAAGAAAAGGGAGAGTTATCACCAATTTTTTTAGGACGTGATTGGTTATTAAAAAATTTTATCCTTTTAATAAGACAATAAAATAGGTTTAAAGTTTATTAAAAGGATAATTTTAGTTTACGAAAATAAGATTGAGTTCGGAAGTCGGTTATGCGCAGGAAAATATTAGCACCCCATAGCAGTCATAAAATTGGTATCAATTAATCATGCGTTATCTATAGTTTTGGATAAAAATGGTTTTTATTTAAGATTTAATAATAATTCCCTTTATTTTAAAGAATGAAAATTGATTAAAAATCTTTATTTACGAACATTGTGAAAATTTTTAAATTAAAAGAATACCTTAAAATTTTTCAACATATAAGCAAAATCTAAAAATAATCATTTCCATCTACAATTTACCATAACATTCCTTTAAAAATAAAATAATATTTTTTTGCAAATGATAATTATTAGTGACATTTTAATATCTAAATAGAGTATCAAGAATTATTTCCTTCATAATGTTATTTTAATTTTATTTAGTCCATTTTTAAATAACATTTTTCTTAAAAATATATTTATGTAAAAAGAGAATGATGCCTACAATTAAACGAGGGACAATAATAATATTTTAAAATAGTAACATGTGAAATGAATCCAAATAATAATCTAAAAAACAAACATGTGTGACTGGATGGCATGCTAGATAATGAAATGTAATTTTGAGATCAAGTCCTTAAATATAAAGACACCACCAGAACTCTCCAACCTCTAACCAAAATTTAGGTGAGATTATTTATATTTAAAATCATGTTTTTTATTTTTATTATTTAACTTAATCTTGTTATTATTATTTTGATTAAGAAATTATATGAGAAATATTAATAAAATAAATTTTAGGGTTTCAAGTTTCATTTTAGGGTTTTAAAAATCTATGGACCTCTCTAAAAATCTCTAACTTTTAGACAAATTTTCGAAACAAGCTAATTTTTCATAATTTCTCCAATAAAAATGAATTTTTATATTTTTATATATTTTTTTTATTAAAATTTTATTATTATTATTTATCTTTCATTATTTTATTTTTATTATTTAATAATTCTCCAATATCTAGGCGAAATTATTTATTTTTCTTAAAACCTGATTTTAAATTTCTTCTAACATCTAGACATGGATTTTAAGATTTTTTTATCTTTTATATATTTTTAAAACTTATTATTATTATTATTATTATTATTATTATTATTATTATCATCATCATCATCATCTTTTTATTTTCTTTTAAAATTTAAAGTGCATGGAGATGAATTGCATAAAAAATAAATTAAAGCATACAAAATTAAATCATATGAAAATTAAAACAACAATATAAATTTAAACCACAAAGAAATTAAAATACACCAAATTTAAGGCTAGATGAAGAAGCACTAAGATTTATCAACCATCCTGTCTTTTGATTATGCTTGTTTATTTAAAACTTTTTATGTACCACCAGACTTCTTAACCTTAATCCTTCTAGATGAGATTAATGGGGTGGTGATGTTTCGCTCTTTGAATTAATGCTATGATTGTTTCTTTCCTGACCAAACAAATATATCCCTTATTATTAAGTTTTCATTATGCTTTGTTGTCGAGTTTTCACTTAACTATGTGAACTTTTTCTATTCAACACAATTGTAGTAAATTGAGCTATCATCACATTTTAATCTCACTATTACAAAACTGCTTATTTTTTTACTACTTATGATGTTACATAATATTCTTCATTATCGACTAATATACAAAATGTTACTTTCAAATAGCTTTGGAAATTTAAAATATGATACAATGACATGATATAAAAATAATACGAAAAAATACAAAACAAAAAACATGTTGGTAATAAATAATTGGTAGTCTTAACATTATTCAACATTTCAATTTATTGTTTATTAATTTCACATGCTATGCTTTTAGGCCTAATTAACTACATAAACAAACTAAGGAACATTTGAAATGGAGGATAATTGAACAGTTAGGGGAACATTATGCTTTTAATTACCCTATTTATTTTCCATATAATTTTTCACTAAAAGAATTACCTTTTAGTTGAAGATTGCTTTTTAAACATTATAAGGAAAACATCTAATTAAAGAGATGTTGAACCAATATTTGAATGCAAATACAGCTATGACAGTAAGGTGAATTGTAGTAAAAAAAAAAAATTATCATTAACAACTATCATAAAGTATCAGTCTAGAGACTCAATCACTAGACATAAAATTTAAAATCAAGAAAAATATGGGGAGTTACCATCAATCTTTTTTAGAGTGTGATTGGCCATCCAAAAATTTTATCTTCTTAATAAAACAATGAAATGGGTTTAGAGTTTATTAAAAAATAATTTTGATATACGAAAATAAGATTGGATTTGAGAGTTGGTTACTTGTAGGAAAGGATTAGCACCTCACAATGTCCATAAATTAGTACCAATTAATCATGCGCTATTTATAATTTTGGACAAAATAAGTTTTTATATGAAATTGAATTATAATTTCCTTTATCTTTAAGAAATAAAATCAGTTAAAAATATTTATTTTGAAATGCTATGAAAATTTCAAAAATAAAGAAATACCTTAAAAATTCTCTAACATGAGGGTAGAATTCAAAGATATTTCTTTCCGTTTTAAAATTTATCATAACATTTATTTAAAAATAAAAGTAATATTATTTGACAATGATAATTATTAGTAACTTTTCAAAATTTAGGCAGAATATCAAAAATTATATTTCTCGAAATATTATTTTAATTTTATTTATTTATTTACTTTTGAAATAAATTTTTTTCAAATAATAATTAAATAATTGAATTGCTAACCTCAAATATCAATAATTAAAAATAAGCATATATATAATCAATAAATGCAAATATGGATATAAATGTGTGTTTTAAATGATGATGAGATTCGAATTAATCGAGTTCATAAATATAAAAGATCACTTGGACTCTTTATCCTTCAAGCAGAGTTTAGGTGCAACTTTTTATATTTAAAATCTCATTGTTTATATTATTATATTTATTTATTTATTTTTATTATTTTAAAATACAAAATTATATGAAAATTCTTAATGAAATAAAATTTCCTATATATCCCATCATTTAGGCGGCATTCGAGAACAGATTATTTCATGTGAAATTTTCATATAAATATTTTTTTATGGCTTTGAGTATTGACATGGGTTTAAGGATTTTGAGGTTTGGGTAGTTTTGGGGTCTAGATAATTTTGGATTATGGATTGAATTTAATGTTTAGGTCAAATTTAAGATTTTGATTTTTTATGAGAAGAAATGAAAATTGTCAATAATCCAAATTTCCTCAATTGTCCTCAACATCTCGGCGGACTTCCAAAGCTAGTTTAATCATTAAATTCTCTTTTCATTTTTTAAAAATAATCCATTTTGTAATCTTCATATTATTATATCATATAATTATCACATAAAATATATACATTTAATAAATATTTAAGAAAAATATATATATGTGTGTATATGAAGTATTATTACTGAACAATTTAAAAGAGATATGATCATAATGGATAAAGAAATGAATAAAGGACAACAGAAAGGACATGACTAGAAGATAAAAATCTACATAAATAAAAAATGACATGACAAATGAAATATAAATGGATCATATGGCAACAAGCACTGCACATGGACAAAGTTAACAAATCAACAAAAGACAAATAATAAAGAACACGTGAACATGCATTATACCTCTAAAAAAAATAAAAAAACAATACTACTTGCTTTTTTTGGAATAAACTAGCAGTATTCTTTTTTTGTGAAGGAAAAATGTTAGGTCCATAACCTTTTTATTATTTTTTTCAACAAAAAAATCATAATAATAATGATGGAAACAGAAGGCTACCTTGAAACTCCCAAACTTTTTCTTTTTTGGACAACTTTATTTCTTCTCTACCTTTTTATTTTTCTTTTTCCTTTTATTTTCCCCCAAAGCTTCTGCCTTTCAAGTTTAGTTGAAAACAACATTTACAAAAGCAACCTTTAAATGCCTTTTTTCCTTTTTCCGGCATGATTGTGTGATTACGCCCTTTTTTTGTCTATTTTACTTGTTCAAGCTCTTCACTTTATGAGAATTATGGCTTTTTTTTTTGAAAAAAAATATAGGAATAGGATTTGTTTTTGAATTTGGGATTTTTAGTATGGTGGGATAGTGATGTGTGATAATGATGGGTGTGTTTTTTTAAAAAAGGTATTTAG
The DNA here is from genome assembly GCF_047325235.1 of Durio zibethinus. Lineage (NCBI taxonomy): Eukaryota > Viridiplantae > Streptophyta > Magnoliopsida > Malvales > Malvaceae > Durio > Durio zibethinus. The sequence goes on from NC_143162.1 coordinate 26,738,544, forward strand.
ATGGTTAAGGTTGGTTATAATGGCAATGAATGGTGATAAAAAATGTAAAGGAGAGGGTTTTGGTTACTAATCAAGGGCTGTAACAAGTTGGTGGTTTTTCTAGATGATGAGGTTCTAGTGATTGGATTTTTTTTTTTTATATACCTCTTCCAATAGACCTTTTTGTTATTATTTTTTCTTTTATCTACGTATTTCTTTTTCTCCCACTACCTTTGCTATAATCGACCATTAACCTCATTATTTTTACAAATTTTTTATAGTTTTTTCTTTGGCTTCATGTGAAAAAAAAATAAGCTCTTTGCTTTTCCTTTATTTTCGGTTCAAACTTCTAAAGACTTGTTTTTTTTTATATCAATCCATGCAAGCTTATATTCCTTGCATGAAATCGAATTAGTGGGCTTTTCTTTTTTTTTTTCTATTTTTATTATGGGCTTTTTGATTAAAAACCATGTTTAACGGATTATACATTGCCAATTTAGGCTCCCTTGTGGGCCATCAAATAGGCTATGTTGTGACTAATATGGGCTCCCATTTTGGGTGATTCTAAGCCATTTTCAATGTCCCACATTAGTCTCTTAAGTGGGCCAAAAAATGGGTCATTTTAAAAATTTTGGTTCGAGTTTTATGTAGGCTTTTTAATGGGCTGATTGGGCCATATCATGTTAGACAAATCATGTATCTACAGCTATCCCTCTTTGTATATTTCTAAGGATCAGGAATAATATAAAGACATGGACAACAATTTTATCCAAGATATTATTTCCTAAGGTGAAAAATTTTTAGTTTCTTTTTTTTTCCTTTTTTTTTTTTGCCTTTTTGCTTTTTTTTAAGACGATTAGGATTAAACTGTAGGTTGAAAGATAAAGATGAACGGGATTAAATCATAGGTCAAATGAAGTGATCGAGATTAAACCATAGGTCGAGTAAAGTGATCGCTAATCTGAGCTTGCATGCTAGCTAATTTGAGCTTTCATGTCAACTAATTTTGGGCTTATGTGCCAGCTAAATATTGGGCTTAAAACCTGAGTACCAACTAATTTAGGCTTAAATTTTTATTGGTGCTAGTTAATACCAGGTTTAAAACTTGGGCGCTAGCTAATCTAAGCTTAAAACTTAGGTGCCAACTAAACTGGCTTAAAATTTTCATTAATGCTAGTTAATACTAGGCTTAAATTTTATTGGGTACTAGCTAAATCAGGCTTAAATCTTTTTATAAGTATTAGATAAAATGGGCTTAAATTTCATTAGGTGCCAGATAAACTGGATTTAAATCTTCATTGATGCTAATTAAACTAGGCTTAAATCTTTATTAATGCCAGCTAATATTGGGCTTAAATTTCATTAGATGTCAGATAAATTAGGCTTAAATCTTCATTGGTGCTATTTATATTAGGCTTAAAATTTACATTGAATGCCAGCTAAACTAGGTTTAAAACTTCATTAGATGCCAGCTAAACTAGGCTTAAATCTTTTCATGAGGTGCCAACCAAACTGAGCTCAAATTTTGCATTAAGTGCCAAATAATCTGGGCTTGAATCTTTTTATGAGTACTAGCCAAACTAGGCTTAAAATCTTTTCATGGATGCTAATTAAGCTAGGCTTAATTCCTATCATGAATGCTAGAAAAACTGGGTTTAAATTTTTTATAAGTACCAGTTAAATTAGGCTTAATTCCTATAGGTGCCAACTAAACTAAGCTTAATTCTTATAGGTGCCAACTAAACTGAGTTTAAATTTTTTCATGGATTTCAACTAAGCTAGGCTTAAATCTTTTCATGGATGCCAACTAAACTAGGCTTAAATATTTTTGTGAGTGCCAACAAAACTTAGCTTAAGATTTTTCCTCAAGAATTGGCAATCCTTTTCATAAATGAAAGAGGTGAAAATTTTCTTTTTAAATGGATTGAATGGTTCAACACACTAAAGGCTTTCTTCACCTGAAAAGGATAAACGACATATATTTTTTCCATATAGGCTCACAAATGAAATATAAGTTTTTCTAAAATATGAATCCCTTAAATACAAAACATATTCAACATTTTCTTTAGCCTTCAAATGTGACATTTTGATAAATGTCAAGATTAGCTCTAATAGCTTGAGATTTTAAAAGGTATTTAGGAATAGGAAAAGGCTAAGATTTTTAAAATCAATATTTCCTAAACTTCTAGCATTTTCATATTTCAAATCTTTCAAAAGGTTTGGCTTATCTTTGTTTAGCATCTACGACATTTAAATTAGGAGTGGCATTCAAGGTTTGTTTTAGACTACCCACTTGTAGGATTTTCACCCTAGAGCCATATTCATTTTTCTCTTTTTCTTTTTTTGTTGTTTTCTTTTTTTATTATTATTGATTATCACATCATGCACTTAAGAATTCAAATTTATCTAAAAAAGAGGATAATAGTCCATAAAAGACATTAGATAATAAAAAATAGCCAAAAGAGTCAAGGGTTTCATGGTTATTTTTCTAAGAGAAGCTCTTCAATTTTTAAACATCCATGTTTGATCCAATATAAACTTTTTATAAGATGTAACATAGGCTAAAGTTTGGGGTTGTTAAAAAACAAAAAATAAACATGACCAAAACAAGTGTTTAAAGGTAATTAAAACTAATGATCATCCAATGATCATTCTTTTTTTATTTTTTTAAGGATTCACTCTAGGATATATCCCCCATTATTCTCTTACATTTTACACCCATTCATTTCATTTCATTTTCTTTCTTTTGTTTTTTCTTTCTTTTTTTCTTATTTTGACTTTTTCCTTTCTCATTCTTTCACTTCTTCTTTTCTTTAAGTGGATTCAAAATTTTTTGGAAACTTTAACATTGGACCTATGCCCTGACACACAAGATTCCATTTAGACATCGTCATTTTTAACCTCTTAATACATCTCTCACTTCTTTTTTTCTTTTTTTCTTGAGTGGATTCAAAACTTTTAAAAACTTTTATATTGAACCTTTGCCCTCAACATATAGGATTCTATTTGGATATCACCGTTCTTAACCTCTAAATGCATCTTTTTTTGCCCCCCGATATGGAGAGTGATTCTTAGTTAGGGTTTCTTTATGGAAGAAAATTTATCATGTCTAAAGGGGTAATAAAGGATAAATTTCAATGTTTGAAGGGATGATGAAATTTGACCGTTTGTTATTTCAAGTATGATCACTTAAATCAAAAAGTAGCACCTTTTGGGAAAATGAATTTGAAAAAAAGCTTTTTGTTCCAAAAAAAGTTCTCTTTTTTTTTTTGCCTTGTTTTTTTTTTTTTCTCAAATTTGGATTTGTTAGGACTTTATTATGATTTATTCAAATTTTTTAAACGCATGATGTCATAACCATTTTTTCTTCTTTTTTTTTTACATGCCATATAAATCATACATAATCCACTTTTTTTGGTAGTGTGATTCATGAAAAATGCCCCATTTAACAAATCACCCTTAATAATCATTATTGTAAAAAAAGGGTTATATGGAATAAACAAAAAAAATGGTCATGTGAAATAAACTCGTTTAAGATATCAAATGATCCAAGTTACTCCACAAAAAGAGAGCAAATGGGTTGATCATAACTTAAGTTATCTGAAGGGCAACGAGATCTTTTTTTTTTCTGATGAACATGCCTTTAAGGCATTAGACCAGGCTAATTTTAGGGTAAAAAGTCAAAAAGTTGGTAAGTTTCTTATCAATGTACTCTTAAAACACATGGGCCAAGCCAATTTTTGGGTAAAAAGGTAAAAGGTTAGTATGTTTAAGGTTATTTTATAAGATTTAAGGAAGTTTTAATTTAGAAAAATTTTGAAACTATAGCGTAAAATTAACACATTAAATTACCACATCTGAATTCTTTAAAAAAATGTCATATATGCCTGATCTTCTAGGAATCTAAATTTATTTTTTCCTGTTCAAATTAAATGTTTCATTGTTCATTACCTTGGAAAAATTATCACTCTTTTTCATAACATTATCAGGTGAAAGTCAGGTTCACAACTTCAAATTCAAGGCTTTTGAAAGATCACGGTGAATGAATGGGATCAACTGAATGATTTAAGAAATGGTGTTTAAATATTTGAAAAACTTCTAATAGTGATCGCCAACTCTTCCAAGACTCTATATTCTCTTTTTTTCTATTTTTTTATTTTTTTTTACTTTTTTAAGGTTTTTTTTATAACCTTAGAATCTAACTATTTGGGGTTTTATTCAAATCTAACATTTTTCTCCTTTTTACCATTTTCTTTCAAAAAAAAAACCTACAAGTTTAAAATTTAAAAGAAATTGAAAATATCAAATGACAATATAAATTCATAAAATACTATGATCCATAATGTCCACTCATGCAATTCAAACATTCAGACTTGACCCAAAAAATTCACATTCCTAATAGTATTCTTGAGATGACACTCAAACTTATAAAAATAAAAGTTCCCCACTTGGTGCTTCAACTTTATCATCATTGATCCTTGATTCCACCGCTATTAATCATCAAAACCACTAACTAGTTCTTTAAACTTTACAAGATCTGCATCAATCAAAGATTGAACTGTATCCTTAAAAGTAGTATAATCTTTTATAGAATGACCTTTGACCCAATCATGGAATTCACACTAAATATTAGGATTATACCATTTCGGGTAAGGAGGCTTTCTGGGTCTTGTAGGGATAACAAAAATCATATGATTCTTGATAAGTAAGGTGAAAAGCTTAGTGTAAGACATTGGGAATGAATGATACACATTGACGTCCTTTCTTTTATAGCTTTATGAATGGTTTGGGTTAATTCTTTGTTTTGTGAATGTTTGTGGCGAAGGAATTGAAGCACATAAATGAAGTGGTTAAGGAAAATTACCAACCAAAGATGTTGGTTGAGAATAATATGGTGATCACTGGGAATAATCATTCCCCAAACCTTTTTGTATCATGGTAGGGTTTCTCTCATTTCATCCTCAAACAATTATCTCTTGGGCATATTTATCGAAAGTACTCCATGGCTTTTCATTATTTATTTTCACATTAACATCCATAATTCTTCCCTTTTTTATCTCATTCTTAATTCTACCCATAGTAAATAGCAATTTAGCAATTTCTAAAGACGTATTACCAATCAACTTATCATAATAAGGAAAAGGAAGAGTATCCACAAATAGGACATTTAGTTCCCTATTAGTTAAAGATGGCCGAACTTGTGATGTAACCTCTTTCCATTTAGCAATATATTCTTTGTAACTCTTATTAAAACTCCTTCTCATGTTTTGATGAGCTAATCGATCTAGGGCCATCTTCAACATGTGCTAGTATTGCTTTAAGAATGTTCACGATAAATCTTTCTAAGTACAAATTTGGCTGCATTCCAATCTATAATACCAACAGGATGTTGCTCCGACCAAACTTGTTTGAAAAGCATGAATAAGTAGTTTTTCCTCACTAGTATACCCAATCATTTTGTAATAATATTAAGCTAAATGTATCTTAGGACATCTAGTTCATTATACTTCTCAAATGTCAAAACCTTAAATTTGGGTGGAATAGCCATATCTAGAACTAGCTGGGATTCCCTTACATCATAATATTTATCCTTACCTTTAATAGCTCGAATCTTTCTTCCAAGAGATTATACTCTTCTATTCATCTAGATTCCATGATTCCTTATTTAAGGGTCCTAAACTAGACCCTTCAAGTTGATCATTTTCTTAAGCAAAAAATCTCTTGATAATCTTTTCCATCTATTTTATCAAATCAATATTCTCCTTATCCTTACAAGAAATCACAAAGATTATTCTCGAAGAAATTCTTTCTTTTTAAAGCACACATGAATTGCATTCTATTAAATAGATACAGAAATAGATGAATGAATGAATGAATGCATAAATGACAAAGCTCTTTAATGAAAAAGTGTGAAAATTAGAAAATGAGTAAAAATTAAACACAAACCATAATCACATATCCAAGTTCAAAAGATAACATCATATAAACATAAAAATAAATATTTTTCAAATAGAAAAAATTCATAAAGCATTTTATTTTTCTAAACAACCTATCACTTGAAGACCTTTTTTAATAAAAAAATCTCCTCTATGTTCATCATCATACCATCCCTTTTTCTTTGTTCCTAACTCTTTAACCCCCTATAATATTGGATCGAACCATTTTGCATCTATGAATGATTGCACCTTATATTTAAAAGCCTTATAATTTTCAATGGAATGCATCATAATTCCACCATGGTATTCACATATTACATTTAGGTCAAAATATTTTAGGTATTGAGGCTTTAAAGACTCTAAAAGTATAAAGGCAACAAGGTATCTCCCAAATAGATAGGATAAAGTTTTTCATATGAAATAGGGAAAGGATCTAATTGTTTCTTTTTCTTAGGCAATTTTTGGTTAATAGGTTTATTAGGAGTTTGAAAATTTGATGGTGGTGCCAAGGTTTGAAGTTGAGAAATTGGTTGAACAAGTGATTAGGGAATGAAAGGTTGGAGATGTGGACTTTTTAGAGACTACATAAAGTTTTGGGGCCTACACCTAATTGCTTAGAAAGAAGGCTAAAAATAGTCATGAAAAGGATTTGAATGTAAGTTCTAATTCAAAATGATTGGTGAAGGTTGAATGAAACCTGGCAACTCCATCCTAAAAATCAAAATTTGGACCTCAGACACTTGCATGGTCAAATCACTCATCCCTTTCATGATCTTGTCTAAACCTTCATTATTGCTCAAATCACTAAATGCTTCAACATCTCAAGAAATGTATTGGGACGAACAGGAATCGATTGATCACAACTCCTTGAGTTTTTAGGACTTAGTTGGGCTAAAATTGATAAAGACCCTTCAGAAGGTATCAAAATAAATTTCTTGAGCCTATCAACCATCTTTGTCAACTCAGTGAGTTCTTTAGCCATCTCTTGAATGTCATGACCAAACTCCTCTTGATTGTGTTCTAACACACTAATTCGGGCCTCTAATTGATCTTCCATATTTTCAACTTCTTATACCCACTAAAATAAATGTTTTATTGTCAAGGGTTTAAACAAAAAATGCTTATGCTATTATTCTTGCTGAATGAAAGACACAATTCCTAATTTGCATGTTATAAAAAAAATATCTATGAATACTTGAATATGATAATGATGCAAAGATATGTACAAAAATGGAACAATCCTAAAATATACAAATCACCTTAACGATGAATGTAGAAAGCATTGATTAAATTCCAAAAAGATGACAAACTCTTATCCTAAATCTTTTTTTTCAACTTTTTATTGGGACTTTTTTTTTCTATTTCTCTTTTTTTTTTATTCTAACTTTATTCACACTATTAGTACCCTTAAACACAAACTGTATCAAAGTGCCCCACCTATCCTAATTTGGATAATTTTTAGGAAAGAAATTGGTTCTCTTTTAACTTTTAAATAATTCTACAAAAGGTTGAAACCATTAATGGCTCTATGAGAACTTCTTTTTTTTGTGTTTTTTTATGACAACTAAATAATGTATGCCTAAATAACATACAAAAGCTAATTTTTTTTTTTTTACCAATGACTAACCTAAAACAAATATCCCCTTTTAAACATAATGCCTATATAATGTAAGCAACAAAAATTAAAGACTATACAAATAAAATGAATCAATAATCCAAAAAAATAAATAAAAACAACAAAACAACCATATAATATAACAAAATAATACAACATAATATATACAGTATTCTAACTTTAGTAATTTTCTAAAAAGATAGCATAGCTCTACCCTAAGCAAACTTCCTACAGATCTCGATATGCTGGGTCGGGATTTATTCATCTAAAGGTTCCCAAATCAAATTTTACACCATCGTTCGTTACAAACTATTAAGGCACATCAATCCTCACCCATTACCAAATACAAACAGAAAGGGTTCAAACTGAGTGAAAGTATTTTGCTAGCAAATACAAAAGTTATCACTTCACAAGAACATAGCTACTTCACTTCCTCCTGATAAGGATGAAGTCTGGGTTTAGAGCTTATGCATGTAAGTGAATAATGAAAAAGTGTGCAAAATGATATATTAATCAAAACAACATAAACAAATCACAAATACAAAATCAAAACAAGATAATAACTAACATGCAATTTATTTTATCTAATAACTTATGTATTTTTTGAGAAATTAAAATAAAAGGAATTAACTTAAATATCAAAAACCAATTAAATCCAAAAAGTTTTAGTCTAACTTTTTTATTTTCCCCAGTGGAGTTGCCAAACTATCATAACATATCAGTTCGGAGATTCGATCACTGGAAGTAAAATGTTTAAAATTATGAAAATATGAGCAGTTGCTACCAATTTTCTTTATAGTGTGATTGGCGATCAAAAAATTTTATCTTCTTAATAAACCAATAAGTTTATTAAAAAGATAATTTTGGTCTACGAAAATAGAATTGGGCTTAGAAGTCAATTACGTTTGAAAAAGGATTAGCACTCCTACAAGGCCCATAAAATTGATACCAATTAATCATGCGCTATTTATAATTTTGGATAAAAATAGTTTTTATATAAAATTTAATTATAATTTCTTTCATTTTTATGAAATAAAATATTTAAAGATCTTTATTTAGAAATGTCATGAAAATCTCTAAATTAAATATATATCTTAAAATTCTTCGATATAAAGGCAGAATTCGAAGATAATTCTTTTCGTCTAAGATTTATCACAACATTTTCTTGAAAATAAAAATAATATTCTTTAAAAATGATAATTATTGGTGACTTTCCAACATCTAGACAGAATACCAAAAATTATATTCCAAAAAAATTATTTTAAATTTATTTATTTATTTACTTTTGAAATAGTTTTTTTTCAAACAATAATTAAATAATTAAATAGCTAACCTTCAACAACAATAATTAAAAAAAAACATATATATAAGCAATAAATGCAAATATGGATATAAATGTGTGTCTTAAATGATGATGAGATGTGAATTTAAAATCGAGTTGTAAATATAAAAGATCACATGGACTCTCTAACCTTTAGACAGAGTTTAGATATGACTTTTTATATTTAAAATCTTATTTGTTGTTAGTTTTTATTTTTTATTTAATTTTATTATTTTAAAATATGAAATTATACAAAAATTCTTAATGAAATAATATTTTCTAAATACCTCATCATCTAGGTGACATTCGAAAATAAATTATTTCATGAAAAATTTTCATATAAATCTATTTTTTATGGCTTTGAGTATTAACATAGGTTCAAGGTTTTTTTAGGTTTGGGTAGTTTTGGGTCTACATAATTTGGGATTATAGATTGGATTTAAGGTTTGGGTCAAATTTAAGATTTTGATTTTTATGAGAAGAAATGAAAATTGTCGATAATCTAAACTTCCTTAATTGTCCCCAACATTTAAGGGGACTTTCGAAGTTAGTTCAATCTTTATAATTCTCTTTTCCATTTTTAAAAATAATCTTTTTTGTAATCTTCATATTATTACATCATATAATTATCACATAAAAATATATATTTAATAAATATTCAAGAATAATATATATATATGTTTGTGTGTTTGTATATAAGGTATTATTAATAAACAATTTAAAAGAGATATGATGATAATTGAAAAAATAATGGATAAATAAATGAATAAAGGATGACTAATGACATGACTAGAAGATAAAAGAATCTACACAAACATAAAATGGCATGACAAATGAAATTTAAGTGGATCATATGGCAACAATTACTGCACGTGGACAAAGTTAACAAATCAACAAAAGACAAATAATAAAGAACACGTGAACATGCATTATACCTTTAGAAAAAATAAAGAATAATATGACTTGCTTTTTTGGAATAAACTAGTGGCATTCTTTTTTGTGAAGGAGGAATGTCAAGTCAACAACCTTTTATTATTTTTTTAACCAAAAAAATCATAATAACAATGATGGAAATAGAGGGCTACCTTGAAACTCCCAAGCTTTTCTTTTTTGGATAACCTTCTTTTTTTTGTACCTTTCTATTTTTCTCTTCTCCTTGTGCCAGCATCTTTTTATTTCCCTTAAAAGCTTCTAACTTTCAAGTTCAATTGAAAACAACCTTTACAAAAGCAACCTCTAAATGCCTTCTTTCCTTTTTCTGGCATGATTGTGTGATTATGCTTTTTTTTTTTGCTTATTTTACTTGATCAAGCTTTTTATTTTGGGAAAATTATGGCTCTTCTTTTTTTTTAAGAAAAATAGAAACAAGATTTGTTTTTGGATTTAAGATTTTTAGTATTGTGGGATAGTGATGTGTGATGATGATGGGTGTGTATTTTTTCTAGAAGGTATTCAGATGATTAAGGTTGGTTATGGTGGGAAAAATGATGGCGATGGGTGGTAACTGAAAATGTAAGGGTGAGGGTTTTGGTTATGGATAAGAGTATGTAATGAGCTAGTGGTTTTTTTGGGTGATAAAGTGACGGTGATTGAAGTTTTTTTTATACCTTTTCCTAGAGTCCTTTTTGCTTTTAGTTTTTTCTTTTATCTGTTTGTTTCTTTTTCTACCACTACCTCACTATAACCGACCACTAACCTCATTTTTTTTTATAATTTTTCTATAGTTTTTTCTTTGGTTTCATGTGATGCAAATGAGTTCTTTTCCTTTCCTTTATTTTTGGTTCAAGCTTCCAAAGACTTGCTTTCTTTGGTATCAGTCCATGCATACTCATATTCCTTATGTGAAACCAATTGGGTGGGCTTTTCCTTTTTTTTTTTCTTTTTTTTATTATGGGCTTGTCAAGTAAAATCCATGTTTAAGTAGATTATACATTGCCAATTTAGGCTCCATTGTGGGCCATGTTTGACTAATTTGGGCCCCCATTTTGGACCATTTTGGGCCATTTTTAATGTCCCACATTAGGCTCTTAAATAGGCAAAAAAATGGCTCGTTTCAAAAATTCTAATTCAGGTTTTGTATAGGCTCTTCAATGGGCTGATCAAGTCATATCATGCCGGAAAAAATTAGGTATCTACAAGGACATTAAATTAAAATTTGTATATAATAAAATTTATAGTATATATTTGATATTAATGAAATTAATAAATAATTCAAGATTAATAAAATTATTTATATATATCAAATAATACTTATTTGCAAATTATTTATATATATATATATATCAAATAATATTTTTGTAAATAAGTATTTGAAAGGTATTTATTTATATGTACATTATGTTAAGTTGAGTCAAGACTAATTACTATTATCATAACGTTCAAGTCCGAGAATCTATTCATTAGACACAAAAAATATAGAATCACTACCAATCTTTTTTATCTAAGTGTGATTGGTCACCTTAATGAATTTATCCATTTAAGATTATCCTAAGTTTAAACTAAAGGTCCATAAAATGAATAAGTTTTTGTCTACATCAACAAAATTAAGTTTGAGAGTCGATTACATGTAACACATCCACAATGCCCAAAAATTGGTACCAAATTAGTCTTATGTTATTTTATTTAAACTTTAATCAAATATGGGTTTTCATATTAATTTCAAATTCAAATTATTAGAAAAAAAAGTCTGTAGACTTTCACCAAAAAATAAAATTTCTTTATCTCATGAGTATTCAAGATAAATTCGTTGTTTACTTGAAGAAACTCCATTATTGAATTCATTAAATATCTTATCAAATTTGAATTCCTTTTATTTATTTGCAAAATATAGTCACACAAAATTTCTATAAAAATATCATGTAATAATGCTACAATTAAATCATGCAAATGTAATAATGAATATCATGCAATAATATTATAATAAAATCGTACCAAAAAATCATGCAAAGATATCACACAATAAATATATATATATATAACATCATGCAAATATATTATACAGGTAAATCATTGTAAATAAAATCCATGCAAAATATTATGTAATAAAATATGCAAATAAATTAAATCCATACAAAATATCATGCAAATATATATTATAATCATTCAAGCAAACATGTCATAATAAAAATCATGCAACTAAATATCATAAAAAATAATGCAAAATACCATTAAAAATGTAAATAAAATTATAAAAATCTTACCAATTTTTTTTTCTTTTTCTCATCACTTTTAATTCAATCACAATTAAAAATAAAATATAAAAATACAATAAATATAAAAAAATAAATAATAAATCAAAATAAAAAAAACCTATGACCGAGATGTTGTTTATGATGCAAATGAGCATGCTAGTTTAATGGGTTAACACACAGATCCTAACAATTTTCAAAACAACATCGTTCAATTTTAATATAAAACTAAAAAAAAGCTATTTTTTCTTATATTTCCTTTTCTGTTTTTCTCTCTAGCCTTTTCCTTCTAACCTCTCTTTACAATTTCCACTGAAAAACTCAATAAAGTTTCAAAAATTGGCCAAAAACCCAAATTTTGACATAAAAAAAAATCACAAAATGCCAGAAATTCAAACCTAACCTAGAATTTTCCAAGAACTCAAAAATCAACCACCATGAAACCCTTTGGCTGTCGTGAAACCTATTGAAAAAATCAATCATCGCCAAAAAATTCAAGCCAAAAACCTAAAAAAGTCCCAAAAAATTAAACAAGACCCCAAAAATTCAAGAAAATCCTAGAAAACCCAGCAACTAAAAAAAAATTTAAATTAAATCCAAAAATTAAAGCCCAATTTCAAAAATCAAGCTAAAAGACTAAGAACCCAAAACATCAAAACCTAAAATAACCTTTAAGAACACCAAGAATATTAACCAATTTCCCGAAACCCAGACTCAAAAACCCAAAAAAAAAATTTTTGCTTTTGCTGCTATATTGCATGTTATACTATTTATCAATTGTTTATTGCCTGTTTTTTGCTAATTACTTCTGTGTATTGCTTGTATGCTCTGTGACTGAATCTTAAAGTCTTTTTATAAGGATGAAATCTCACTTCTACTTGAAAAATCTAAGATTTCACTAGATCTAGGCAAGATTTCCAAAATTTAACCTTTTTGTGATTTTTTCCTTTATTAAACAAACTTAATGCTAAAGGATTTCAATAAGCAATTGGCCTTTAAATTCCAATTTCAATTGGATTCAACAACCAAATCTAAACGCTTTCTTTTTGCAAAAATCCCATATTTTTTATTTTTTGACTTTTTCTTATTTTTGACTTTTGACTTTTGACTTTTCAACTTTTTGACCTTTGACCCAATAAACAAAAATCAATACAAATAAACTAAAAATACAAATATATAGCATTATATAATAACTATCCCTAACTTTTTAGTTTTATGTACACTTCATAGTTGAAGGGCAATTGAGGAAAGAAATTCAATCTAGAAGCCATTAGGGAAGTGGTCTTTAATTTGCTAATCTGGCTTTTTTATTCATTTTTTAAATTTTTTTACGATGAAAAGGGAGAGAATGGGGAAAGGGAGAAAGCATGGAAAACAAAAATGAAAGATTTATATGATGAAAGATCTAGAGATAGTGGGTGTATAATTTAGAGTAGAAGCTATCGATAGCCAACTCATTAGGCTTTTTGAGGAAAAAATCATCCAACAGTAAATACTAAAATTAAGGGTATTTATTTTTTTTAATCTATTATTTTCAAAATTAGGAAAGAACTATTTCTTTAGAAATATTTATACTGATATTCTTTTTTTGATCTGTTTTTGCATGATTTGATTTTTTTTCTTTTTGATTAATATAGAATTGCAATTGTTGGTAGCCAAACCATTGGACTTTTTTTTTTTTTTTGGTTTATAGCAAGCTAGAAAGGTTTTTTTTTTTTTTTTGGGAATTTGTCATTGTGGCATCTAGTGGTTGAAAAGTTTAAGCTGGAGGTTGTGGGTAATGGTGGTGGAGATTTGGTAAAAGAAATTTACTAGATTTACTATCTTTGCTCAATTTTTCTTGTTTGTTTGTTTTTTATTGTGTTCATTGCAGGTCCTTTTTATAGGACAAATTAGGAGAATTTAATATCATTGCCAACTTAATTTAAAACCGAGATTATCACTTACTTTTAAATTTATGGTTTATCAACAAGCCTAATCTCAAGCTTTTTTTGTCTTATTTTCTCTTTTTTTTTTTGTTTTTTAATAGATAATTTAACTAATAAAAAAAGGGACACATAAAACTTAATTTAAAAGATAAATAACCATGAAGATAAATAAAACTAAATAGATAAATTAATTCAAAAGATAAACAAACATGATAAAGTAAAAAATACAAATTAAAAAAATATATTAATACAGATAATAATAAAAAGAAAGATAAAAACAACAGACAAAATATTCATAAATAAAAAGCAAAATTCATCAATTGGGCTTAACTCGGATCCGATCCCAATTGGTTTGGGCCCCTGACTAAATGAGGTGTCTACATAAATGTCCCTAGATATTGCCACTAAGAGAATTCTACAAAGGCTCCCACCAAAAAATTTAATGATACTCAAATATCATTATTGAGAGAATTCTACAAAAGCTCCCATAAAAAAATTTAATGAAATTCATATTTGAATATTCGGATATCACTACCTAATGAATGCAGATGTCTGTGGATGTTGCCACCATAGAGAATGCAAAATTATTTCGAATATTGCTACCAAAAAATTTAATGAAAAAGCTCAGATATCACCATCAAAAAAGCTTAAATGAAAGTTTTTATTAAGAAAATTTTAATGATATTCAAACATGAATACTCTAATATCACCTTCGAGTGAATAAGCATGTCTTAAGATATCACCATTGAGAAAGTGTTAATGAAAGCTTGGATATCGTCACCCAGAAAATTTTTAAAACATTTATACTTGAATACTCAGATATAACCACCAAGTGAATTTGATTAAAGTTTAGATATTGCCACTGGGAAAGTTTAAATGAACAAGTTAGATTTCACCATTGAGAAAATTTTTAAGGAAGGTCGGATTTTGCCATCGAGAGAGTTCTAATGGAAAGGTTGGATTTCACCATTGATAGAATTGAATATGGTATCATCATCAGAAAACCTTTGACACATCTTTTTTTTAAGAATAGTTGTTCATTGTTTTTGCATCCAATTCTATTCTTCTTAGTTTCTCTTGTCTTTTTTTTTAAATTTTCTTATAACTTTAACTATTCAAATTTCCTTTTCTCTTTTCTCAATATTTATAAAATTGACAAATGCAATCATGATACAAATGTCTATTCTCAACAAATGATGCGAATGCAAATGTTTTTATACAAATGCAAAAATTTATGTGATGACAAAACATTTTCATGATGCAGACGCCAATGTTCTTTCTATGTAGATGATCATACAATGATACAAAATGCGAATTTCATTTCTACGACACAAATGTACCTAACAAAGATATGGACCAATTTTTTAACTAGCAAATCCCTTTTTCACGATGCAAACACTTCTTATGAATGCAAATGCCAATGTTCATACATGATACGAATGCCTAAATGTGGTTGCAAACCCTAACATTTAAAATGGTAGCATAAGTGTATGTCAAAATATGTAAACACCACACATACCCCTTTTTCAAATAATTTTTTCTCAACTCTACTCATTTCTTGTCACCCATCAAATTAAGTCTTCCACTTATTTTCAACAATATTTCAATTTACCATTCTTTTATTCCTTTACCTATTTCTATCTTTGTTCTTTATCAATTTTTACTCTATTTTTTTTTTCAAATAGGCTCTCTTTATTTTCTTTTTATTTTCAACTCACTTTTTTCTTTGTTTTTTGTTTCCATTTTCAACATACAACATGCAACATGCATTTCATACTCGATCACAACCAAGAAGACAAACTTTCATGTTTTTCTAAAAAAATCTTTTTTTCTCTTTTTTTCAACAACATTAATTCTTCAATGAAAAATATTTTTCTCTATTAAATCCAAACTAATCTAAAAATTCTTAATTTAATAAATTTTTTTATACTAAACATGATTTTCTTATTTTACACAAAAATGTGTAATTGGTTATTTAAAAATTTTCAAAATGGTCAATAAAATTACCCCACATAATTAAATTTCATAATCAAAGTTAATGCAAATCCAAACAAATGTGACTTTGGGAGTCTTTTGAAAATTGGTATTCCTTATTAGAAATGAAAAAAAAATAATTTTTTTTCAAATGAATTGAATGGTTTGGCACATAGAGATTTTGGTCCATTCAAAAGGATTTCACCACTTAAAAGGGATAAAAAAAAGTGTATACTTTTCAATGCAGGCTCATAGATGAAACATGAATTTTTCTTAAAGCATGATTCCCTTGAAAACAAAAAATGTTCGACATTTTATTTAGTATCCATATGTGGCCTTTTGTTAGATGCCAAGGTTAGTTGTGATTGGTTCAAAATTTTGAAAGGTTATTTAGGGATAAGGAAATAAGGTTAGCATCTTATCTCACCTAGTATCAAGAGTGACTTTAGGTTGTCAAGGTTTGCTCTAGACTCCTTTTTGCTAGGTTTTCACCTTAGAGCCATATTTATCCTTTTTTATTATTATTACACCATGCAATTAAGAATTCAAACTTATCCAAAATGAATTAATGGTCCAATCAAGTAATTAAGTAATAAAGAAGGATAAAAAAGTTAAGGTTTTTTATGACCATTCCTCAAAGAGAAGCTCTTCATGTTTAAATATCCATGCTTGATCCAATATAGACTTTTCTTGTTATGTAAGTAGGCCAAAGTTTGGGGTTATCAAAGAAAAGGATAGATAGGCTTAATAAAACTATTTTAAGGGTTATTTAAACAAAAAATCAATCTTTCAGTTAAAAGATTCACTTTGGGGTATTTGTCTTGTCGTTTTCCAATGCTTTCTACTTATTCATTTCTTTTACTTTTCTTTTTTTTTCTTTTCTTCTCTCTTTCATTTTCTTCCTTTTTTTCTTTCTTTTACTTTTTCATTCCCTTTTTTTCTTAAATGGATTCAAAATTTTGAAACTTGATATTGGGCACTTACCCTTAACATATAAGGTTCCTTTTTGAACATTATCATTCTTAACATTTAAATGTATCCCTTTTTACACCTAGTGTAGAGAGTTATCTTTGGACAAGGTTTATTTAGAAAAACTTTATCAAGCTCAAAACAGTAGTGTAGGATAAATTTTTATATTTGTGAAGGGATGATGAAAGATGATAATTTATTGTCTCAAGCACAATTATCAAATTTGAAGAGTAATTTTTTTTTCTAAAGAAGGTTTGAAAGAAAGGTTTTTTTTTTAATTTCCTTTATTTTGGATTTTTTGGTCTTTAACTTTTTTTGAACTTTCTAGTTTTTTCTCATTGGTATCTTCATAAGTTTATTAAGATCTCTTTCTTTTTCATTTTTAGATCCAAATAGCTTAAATGTATGATGTCATAATAAAAAATTTTCTTTCTTTTTTTTTTCTTTTCATTTCATTTCATTTTGTTTTTTTCTTTTTTTTTTCTTTGCATACTTCTCACCACAACTAAAAAAAGATACCTTATTTTGACAAACCGCTTTTACTAAAGGTTAATGTGAGAAAAAAGGATCATGTGAAATATACTCGTTTAAGGTGTCAAGAAATTCACGTCACTCCATAAAAAAATAGGTTGCTCATAACTCAAATTAACTTAAGGGCAATGAGATCTTTCTTTTAGTTAATATGCCCCCATACACTAAACAATGACTATTTTGGAGTAAGACTTATTTTAAAAGATATGGGTGGCTTTGGTTTTGAAAATTTTTAAAGCTATAACATAGCTTTGACACATCAAATTACCACATCCAATTCTAAAAAAATATATCGTGTTTTACCTTATTTTCTAGGAACCTTTTTTTTCTGTTTTGAAATTGGCTATCTTATTGTTTATTGCTTAGGAAAAGATTATAACATTTGATATCATAATATTATCTAGCAAGACAAGGTTCATAAATTTAAGTTCATATCTCTTGAGGGGCCATGGTTGATGGGTGAAATCATTTAGGTGATTTAGAAAATATGTGAAGGCATTTGATGAGTTTATTTCTAAAGTAATTGTCAATTTTTTTTAGACTCTCACCACTTTTATTACAAAAGAAAACTTTCTTTTCCTCTATTCTTTTTCCTTTTTTTTCTTTTTTTTAAGGCACTTTCTTCCTTTTTTTTATGGTTTTTGGAAATTAATTATGTGAGGTTTTATTCTCAATTAATCCTTTTATTTTTGTTGAAAAAACCTAAAAATCAAGAATCATGCCTAAGTAAATGGGAAAAATCGAGTCACAAATCTATAAGGTAATATAACACGCAAAAGTTTATCCATTTAGATATCTAAATCAAATCAAAATTCATACTCTAAAAATAAGACTACAAATTACCCTTGAGCAACATGTCACCCCTTTAACCTAAGAGTCAATCGTTTCTTTGAATTTCCAAATGGCCTTTAGTGTTGAATCTTACAATACCTCACCATACACATTTTTTTCTCTGGCTCATACTTACTAACAATTCACACGAATTCTTCGTCTAACTCTTCTTTCACCCTAAAGTCTAATAATTCAGTTTCAATAATATCTTTGACTTTGTATTTCAATTTAGGGCAATCCTCTATTGAGTGTCCTTGATTATCATTATGGTAATCGCACCATGCATAAGCATCATACCATCTTAGGTAAAAAGATTTAAGAGGTTCTATATGCATAGGTTTCAAAAGGTGTTTTTTTTTTTTTTTTTGAGATCAGTTGAGGTAGCAGTTCAAAGTAAGTCTTGGGAATTGGTTTAATCTGACTGCTTGCTTGCTTATTTCTTTATCCCTTTAATCTG